>NW_026623281.1:2244963-2265527 GCF_030028575.1 Malurus melanocephalus
GAGGAGTAGGAAGGGCATGGGGTTATTGGTGCTTTTTTTCCTCCCACAGAGTAAAACAAAACAAAAAACCTGAGAAGGAATGGGGGAGTTGAAACAAACGTGAAATAAAACGGGATGAGACTAGAAAAACCTTTACTTCCTTGGCTAGGTGTGTGACAAATGCATTTCATTGGACTGTCTATATTACTATTTTCCAGACACTGTGTCAAAGGAAGTTTCTGATGGGTAATTCARAGGAAAGAAATGCTTTTTCTTTTGCCCTTTCTCACTCCTTCCACGACTAGTCTTTTGCATGTGTTTTCCAAATGACTGTCTGCTTTGTACTTCTAATATGCACCTTTCTTTTAATTTTAGGTTCTGTCTTCATTTTGCTGACTCAGACCACAGATTCCAAAGAAARGAGGGGAAGTGGAATAAAATATTCAAGTGCCAGAGGAAAAGCAAGACTCGCCAATGAAAATTACCATTACTAAAGTCTAGATTGCTCTCACACATAGTGAGGAATAAAAGCTGCTGTCTATTCAAAGCTTACAAAATTACTTTTGCAGTTTTCCCTCACAGAACTTCAAATAAGCTAAGCCACTTCAACTTGGGCTGAGTTAGGAAATGGAAATATGATTCCTTGCAGGCATCTTCCATCTTCTTCYCCTTCTGCAGGCTTTTTTTGTTTGGGATAGGAAATCCTGAACAAATTGTATGGCGACCACCAGACTTACAGTTGATGGTTATGGATGACATAGGAACTTCAGATTTACATCTCTGCAATGACACCTGATTAAGGCAAAGCTTGAAAACTGCTCACCAGGCATGTTACCAGAACTTGTAGTAGCTATTACAGTTGTGTTTTCTCTCTTTTGCTAAGATTTTGAAGTCTGGGGTGATGTTCCCTGGAAAGCAAGAACAGATAAGTCATCTTTCAGGATTGGAAGCAGAAATAATATGAGAATGCCCAGAAGAGGCTTAGTAATACAAGCCAGGACTCGTTGGCTGTTTGTGGGCCTTGCTTTACTATTCAGTTTAGTCTTGCTCATGTATTTGCTGGAGTGTGCTCCACAAACAGATGGCAATGGATCTCTGCCTGGTGTTGTAGGCGAAAGCATGGGTAAAGAATACTATCAAGCTCTCTTGCAGGAACAAGAAGAGCATTATCAAAGCCGAGCTACCAGTCTGAAACGTCAGATTGCCCAGTTAAAGCAAGAACTTCAGGAAATGAGTGACAAATTGAAGKCCCTGCAGGAAAAAAAGACCCCAAAGGTCAATGGTATGAACTACCAGGGYGCCAAAGAACAAACATCCAATGATCTTCTAGAGTTTCTTCATTCCCAGATTGACAAAGCTGAGGTGAGCATGGGGGCCAAACTACCTAGTGAGTATGGAGTCATTCCTTTTGAAAGCTTTACATCCATGAAAGTATTCCAGCTGGAGATGGGGCTCACRCGGCATCCAGAAGAGAAACCTGTTAGAAAGGATAAACGAGATGAATTGGTGGAAGTTATCGAGGCTGGCCTAGAAGTTATCAATAATCCAGATGAAGAAGATGGACAAGATGAAGATGATGGAGTAGGAGACAGGCAGCTATATAGTGAAAATGATTTTGTAGAAGGTATGTTTATTACATGCTTCCCAGCCCATTAGCAGAATGTCACAAGCATTTAATGGTGTTTRTACTTTTTGGTGTTTTGCCTAGTTGAATGGAGTCTTGAAGAGTAATCAAACAATAAGAACCTTTATTTCTGATGATGAGACTATTACTGCTTCATTATCTTGTGTTTCTAGTGGAGTAACAAATGCATTTCAGAAGGGCTCACAACAAGAGGTGTACGGGGAAATACTGATGCATTCATAATTGATTGTGGCCAAAGTCAATGTGACACAGCTGCTTATGGTACTAAATAACTGAAAGACTTCCATTGAAACTGATGGCAGTGGGAGGGAGAAATTGGTTCATCTCTCTTATTTCAGACTAGTTATGACACTCAATGGGKTTTTTTTCACTCATCTCTATGTCCCTTTTAGTTAATATTCAGGCATTTGACTCTCTTAGAGTTGGATACTCATATTGAAGGGAGAGCGTTGGTAGGCTGTGTGGTGCTCCTGTCAGCTGAAGAGCTTGGTGTCCTGAACAGACCTTTCATGGTATACTAGTTATGGGATCTGCTAAGCTGTGCAGCCTTGAACTGTTCTCTTGTTCTCTCTTCAGTTTTGTCTTGGTGCCTGTAAGTTTCATTGCAGAACACATACTATAGTAAAGGTATATGTAGCAGTTTAACTTTCATCGCTTAGTAAGGCCCATAAAAAATGCAGTAGTGACAAATCCCATAACAGGTGGTTTTCAAGGTACCATCTCATCTTGATGGAGATAAGTATTATCAAAAACTGCCCTAGTATTTCTTATTTATGCTTACAGTATTRAATACAGTTCATGCTGCCATAAAACAGCCAAGAGGTCGACCATGTTGTAAGACCATTACTGTAGAAGGGATTCTGGATCTCAGCTGTATGTCTACACTATAAAGCAAACACGCTGGAGAAGGATACTATTGGCCTTGAAATAAAGGTTTCTTTCAGTCTCAAATGATGTAATTGGTCTGTAGTGCACAAAGTCTACTTTTAGCAGCTACTGTGTTTAAAGCTTGATGCAAGTACTCTGCTTCATTCCAGAAGGTGGGGCAGGACATGGAATCCACTCAGCTGGGTCCATGCAACACAACCAGTGCTGTTGTGCAGTTCTCATTTAAAATGCTATTAATGTGTGTAGGGGTAGCCATTCTTGCACTATTTTAATTGTTTTATTTCTACATTAAGTATTCAGCTGCTTTTCCATTGCTGTTTAGATACTGCCTATACTCTAKTGGACTTTTATTTTACCTTGACTGAAATAGGTGTTTCTTAGTGTACCGCCTTTAATAGAGAATTTCAAGAAAGCAAATAATTTTAGGGCCTTAGAATTACACATCATACCTCTGCCTSTGTTCACACCATTATTTGTTTTTGGAAATCAAACCARTTTCTTTTTGCTGTAAAGACAGTAGCTTTTTACACAGGTTTACAGGAACTATAGGGAAAGACAAGTATTTTATGCTGCATGTGGCTATGTTAGCAACCAGCCATAGTGTTATCTCTGTCTATTATATCTTTCTTCAGACGGAGGTTGCGGGCTGTGTGGATATTCTGTGGGGGTTTTATGTGCAAATACTACTGGCTCATTTAGCCAGCAAAAAGGCAACTTCTGTATGTTTAACATATTTTTTCCCCCCACCSCTGTTTTTCCAAAACTCAGAGGTAGGAAGTGGACCCAGCCTGTATTGGTRCACACAGGTCCCTTGCTCTGCAGCCCCCTGAGTGGGCTCTGGCACTCTGTCTCCATGGTCTGGGCATCCCCTTTTGATGGAAGTCCAAYTGGAAAGTTGATGCCTTTCTGTTTATAAAATACTACTTCATTTAAATCTGTAGGTTTAAATTGCATAGCAATTAAATTGCATTGATGTATCAGCTGAAGTCAGAACAGGTCCCTTAACTGTCCTAAGACTATATCTAAATTGTTGCTGGATTAGTGTTGCTCATTTAGAGACATAGGTTTTAAAGCTGGCTCCAGTTGAAACAAATAATTWGAATTTTGCATCCTCTTCAGTTGATAATTATTTTGTAATAAGTGGTTTGTGGCTACAACTAGAAATGTGGGTAATTTGAAACTGGAGGCTGAGAAATTTGGTGTGTGGATTATTTATTTTTTCATTTTGGCACAAAAGAGAAAACATGCTGCATTAGTTAGTAGATAGCCATCATATTTTGTGCTTAGTATAGATAAGCTGATTTTGTCTTCTGATTTGCAGGATTTTTTTTTTTTTTTTCTGAAAAGTGCTGCATATCTATCTTCAAAAACATACCCACAAAACTGTGCTACAAGAAATAGGCATTTTTATTCTAAAGTGTTCTAGCTTCTTACCTCAACAGCCTAAATTTTTTACAGGTTAGTATTTGGTTCTGGGAATTATGTCTGCTCTTTTCCTAGACTAGTGAAATAGTAGACTAAATGCTGAACTATGTAATTTTTTGGTGATTTGTACTTTCAGATACTCTCTGCTTAGAGAATTTGGTGACTGTTTAAATAATTTAGAATACYTTTTCTTATAAACAGTTTTACTTAATGGTGTCTTTTAATGTCTGCTGAATATTTCTGAAATTATTTCCCAGCAATTATGTTGCCTTTGGTGCCCAGTCAGTGAAATATCACAGTCTTCATTTGAAAAAATGTCAACTTTTTTTTTTTTTTACTGTATTTTAGGATTTATCTGTATTGGAGCAACTTGAGGCAACAAATCCTAATAAGTTGAATTTGAAATTGGTCTGCTCTCTATTTAATTAATAGAAATATCCTAAATGAACTCTTTTCTGAAAAAGTACACGAGTAGTCAATGATACTCATGCTAGTATGAATCTACTGATTTTTAATACTCTTAATATTGCACTGGCCAAAAAAGTTCCACATTCATGCTGATGGATGTGAACTTTCCCATTGCCCCCTTGTGTTTTTTCTCTTTGTCTTTAATTTAACTTTACGCAGCTGCCTTGCTGCATGCTCAGCCTCCGTGGTCTCTGCAGGAAGAGATGCTGTATCAACAACAGGGAGCAATCTGTCCCAGTGTTTTCTGAACTGATGTTATTTCTTTTGGTATTGCAAGACAAAGTRATGATTCAAATCTGTTTTAGAACTGTGATAAGGCAGAGCTGCCGCAGCCACATCATGGTTATGTGTAGGTCTTGAGCAATAACACTAAGTTAAAATAAAGATTTCCAAGTATACATTACATTACAAAGATACTTTCTGAAAACTTCAAAATGATTTTTCACAAAGTTCAGTTGACTTACTTTGCTGGTGAAGAGAAAACCAGCAAATTTCTCAGCTCTTTTTGATGTACCTGTTTTCCTTTGCAGCAACCCGTAATGAAACTTGTAAAATTTTAGTATTAACACAATAAAAATCTGACCTGAAAAAAGTCTTGTTCTGCAGTTGTTGTTTGTGAAACACTTTGAAGTTGTTTTTTTTTTTACTTAGTGTTTCCATTAGATCTAAGTGTATAGAAATTAATGTATCCTATTCCCCGTAGATGAAGAGTATCTCTAGAGAGGATAGAGATACTTTTACCTATTTTCACAAATGAATGGATTTGGGATTACAAGCAATGCACCTAATGCTGAACTGTACATTCCAAGGTAGTCCTTAATTAAGAATAGATTTCTTTGAGATCAGTACTTGATAATGTTGWGAAATGGAGTGTAATTGAGATGAGATAATACTATTAACTTTGTCTGTTCCCTTTCTCCAGAAGCCTGGGWCATTAACTCTTGCATGGTGATAGAGAAGCCTTGAGGGGCCTTCATGGCATCTGTACTTCACTATCAGTGTAACTGGCTTTATTTGGTTTACTTTTATCAGTGTAACTGGCTTTTTTTATCAAGAGATTAAAAGCTCTTCCACTGCACAAATGTTTAAAATTAGCCTTTGGAAAACAGAAGCATTGGTGTGCTTTCAGAAGCTAATTAACTAATTGCAGATAAAGGTCTTGTTATTGAATGTCTGGCAGTGCTGTTTGGGTCCATTTCTCCTGTTTCTGTGTTTCCAATTGGAACTGGGCRAAGCCTAGAAACTTTCTTTAAGTCTACATCTGAAGGGAAGACTCCCCACCCATCCTTGGCATGTAAAAAACCTTTATTCCCACTGCTGCAAACTTAAAGTCAAAACTCTTCCAAAGTCCTTGCCATCCATAGAACAGTGTGGACTGTTCTGTCATGGAAACAGCTCCTTTTGTGTGCTGCATCAGATCAGAAACTGGCCACTGTCCTGGGGACTTCAGAATACACACCAAGAAAAAATAGGTCATACATCTTAAATTAGACCAAACACTTTCCTGGTAGTCGTAAAACAAGTAATAGTATTCAAGGCAATAGAGGAACAGCTTTTTGGCTTTGATAGTAACTGATCTCCAGGATTCCTATGTTTAATTTGTTTGGTGAGAAACAGAACTTCTGCAAAGGGAGTAAAGCTTCATGGACCAGGAATAGCAGCTGKTAAATTATTTCTGCTGCTTTTTACCTCTTTGCTTGTGGAGTTCTATTTTGGATGGCAGCCAGTATATGCTAGTTGGAAGGTGAGATAACAGGTTTTACTAAATGAGTCAGTTCCAAGTGTTAAAAACCTGAATACACTAAGAAGTAAAACAGATGTGGGTTCTTTTTCTGGCTGTTCCCAAATCTGGCTTCTGTGTATAGAAATTCTAGTCCCATAAAAGTATTCAAATCAGTAGATCAGCAACAGAAGTTAGCTCACAGTGAGGGGAATAACTCGAGGAGTATATATTTACTATTTAAAAGAAGCRAGGCTCTAGTAGCATGTTGAGATTCAAAAATTTGTAAATATATGTATTTCAAGAGCTGAATGTTGGCAAGGCACTATTCAGCTTTGAATTTGCATATTAAGGTCTTGAAGTTACAGCAGTGGGTTTTGCTTTTGGGTTTTTTAAAATTAATCTAGAATTTTTTATTCTGTACTCCAGTCTTCTGTTGTAGACTGACATCTGAGCTTATCCTTTGATTAAAGATAAGCTATTGGCAGCTGACAATGCTTTTCARAAACTTCACTTATATTGTAAATGGTGTTTTTATCTGTAAATAGCTATTGGATACCAGGAAAAAAAGAATAAAATATAAAATACTAAATGTCAATTTCCCCAGGAATACTGGTACAAAGCATTTGCTGTATATTACATGAAAGCACCATGGTGCATCAGCTGCTCCATTAACCAAGCTGCTMTTTTCAAGCTACAGTGCTGGACTATGCAGCACAAACATGTGGRATGGAAAAGGATTGAGAGGGATTTTAAATCTTTGGCTGCTTCTGATGGCCAGCATCATGGACTTTCATTGTTTGAAACACCATTTTCAGTACTTGTAATTAATAATGATTTGCAAATAAGCATTAAAATATGGTGYGTACTTTATGCATCTCTGCTGACAAAAGAGTAAATGTGAATTAGCATCTTTTCAAAGAGAGCATTGCAGAATTGTGTTCAAAGGGTAAAAGCATCTCATTTAATAGGCTCAGTCACCATTGGCTTCCAGTGTGATGGAGCAGCTTGTTGTGCTGCACCGTGTGTCCCACAGACCCTCTGTGGTGGTCATCCACGTTTCCTGTCGGGTCTGACAGTGCATGCCCTTGTCCACAAGAAAGAGTGGGTGGACTGAGTATGGGAGGGGCACAAGGAGCTTGCTGTAAAGGAGAGACTGCTGGGCMGGAGGGAATGGCAGGGAATGAAACTGGGTGTAGTTGGGGCAATGGAGACCGGAGCACAGGAACACAGAGTTGGGTAGATTTAGGGAAAGGTTTCTTTGTAAATGGAATCAGGGATGTAGACAAAGAGGGTCAAGGTGGGTGTGCACATTCCTTTGCTTCTTGTATTGGAAGGGAAGGGAATGCCGAGGAATACTTGCCAGGGATAGGGAGAGACACAAAGCTCTATCATCACTTCTTTCTGGTTCCTGAGACAGTCAAACCCACCTGCTCTTAGGCTGAGCCGTTCCCATCACAGACTTTGTCTGATGTTGATTTTAGTTGCAATAAAAGACAATAAAAAGGACAATATCAGTGCAAAAGAGAACACTTTGTGTTCATTGTTGTGGCTTGTCTGCTCTGTGCCCTATCACCACTGCTTTCTGAAGGGGATTTCAGCTTCTGTGGAGACTGGCTTGGAGAAGRGGCAGTTCACACTAGCTGGGTGAATGGAAATGTATCATGTGAGGGCAGGGGTGTTGATCACATTTGGGAATATGCAGCTGTTTTTGACTTTCTCAGTGGTGTGGGTGGCCAGTTAACTGGAATGTAATGCCAATTCATGGCATAGCTTGTGATTCTTCTGGATAACCCATCTTTTCATTGCTGCTGATAGGAGAGCAGAGATTGTATGAACAGAAGGCATTTTTGTTGGAGGATTTTTCCTGTCACCATTTCTTACTCTCAGGGTAGTATAGATACAGAATTAGCAACATAGAACTTAATTTGGTCAAACTCACAGATGAATCTCAGTCCTTTCCTATGTGGTATAAAGTTAGAGCCTGTTGGTTTAACTTGCTTCCTTGATGGACCKCAAAGAACCATGTTCTGAAGGGGACAGATTTTTTCCTACCCCTTAGGAGTAAAATATCTCTCAGCAGGTAGTCCTAAAGTGTTATAGCCACATAGAAAACATCTGCCTATGTGCTTAGAAGACTGGGGGTGTAGTAAAACACCACTGCCTTATTTACCAGATAGAAAGCACTAACTACTGGTCAGCAGTGAAAACAACTTCAAAGCATTCCAGCATTGTCACACAGGTGGTTTTTTTTTTGTTTTTTTTTTTTTTTTTTGTTTAGATGCCACATGTCAGATTTTGCAGACTTTGTCAAGCAAGTTACTGTCATTTGTTCTGCCCACAGAACAAATTGGTGCTTTTGTTGTGCTGATTACTGGCCAGATGATCTCAGATTTTACTGTGGACTGGATCAGGGCTAGGTTCGTACTGAAGGGTTTAARAGCAGGCAATATTAGATTTCAGCCATCCTTTTCCATAGCAAAAAGCTGAATTCCCTTTTTGTTGGGAAGACCCAACTCTAATTCTGTTGGCATAGGACCATGAAACCTGTTGTCTCTGAGAATCAGGGGAAGCTGGAGTTCATTTGGGATTGTTTCTCAGGTCTGACCTACAGTGGTAGAAGGGTGATTGTGATTGATTATAGTTTGTGGAAATTTTGTATGCTTTTGGGAGAAACCCAGAAGTTTTGCCCCCACCTCTTTAGTTCTTAGGAAAATCAGTGTTTCTGAAATACCATTGCTGGGATCTTTGACTTTACATATTACTTGTGTGACTTATTCTTCAGGTTACTATCGTACAGAAAGAGATAAGGGGACACAGTATGAGCTGTTTTATAAGAAGATGGATGGCATGGAGTACAGGCATGTCACCTTGTTCCGACCTTTTGGACCCCTCATGAAAGTGAAGAGTGAAACGGTCGATATTTCTAGATCGATCATTAACATTATTGTTCCTCTTGCTGGAAGAACTGAGGCATTTGCACAATTTATGCAAAACTTTAGGTAGGTGCATGAGATTATATAGTGAGCTGTGTTGCTGTTTTTCATTATTTTGTTTTCTTTTCAAAATGAATTCCTGTTCTGGTTGATTTGTGACAGAACCAATGATTCCAACATTGTGTGTAACTGCCTTGGGATGTTTGTAATTGAACCTATTGTATTGTAAAAGGATTTAAGAGATTCTCAAATTGCACCAAAACCCTTTYTTGACCAAATCCAGGGTCATTATGAACCTGGACACAGATGATCTTGAACATAATTTTTGTATTTACATCAGTTGTAGAGTGCCTGTTTATAAAATATGATATTGAAATGTGACAAACAKTATTGGAACATTTTGATTCAAATGGGAAAGATGAGGAGAGAAGAGGGAAAAACATCTTTCCTTGTTTACTTTGAAACTATTTGATGCCTAAACAGAATACTTTGATCTTCTAATACTTCTTAATGCAGTAGCTTTTAAGTACCTTTTTGAAGGTTTTTGTTGTGTTGCATGTAATTGTTAATATCAGCTTATCTTTGTGATTGTAGGGATGTGTGTATTCATCAGGATAAGCGTGTTCACCTGACAGTGGTGTACTTTGGACAAGATGGTCTATCAGAAGTAAAAAGCATCCTCGATTCTGTAGCTGGGTAAGTGTATCAGTCCAACATCAGACAGTACAAACAATATTGATCGGCATTTTAAATAGTTTTTAAAAGAATGAAAAAGTAAACAAATAAACTTATACTCCCTTGAGGGCTACTAGGAAAAGTAAGCTTTATTTACTGTACACTATTTTGCAGTTGGCATTTTASAGCTTAGATAGCAAAAGTTTCCTGAAGAGTACTAAAAATCAAGTTACAGCCAAAAAAGACTTGGAGGTTTCTATCTGACAGTCCAAAAACCAACAGAGATGAGTTTTGCAGTGGATATTCACTCATGCCAACAGAACGATCAGAGTTTAAGTTCCTTGAAACTGGGACATACATTTCAATAGTTATTTCACTGGAGAGACAATTTTATTTAATGATAAGGAAGAAAAATGTATGAAGTAGGCCTGTACACCCTRCTGTAAAATCACAGCTGTCTCAGCAAGTAACATTACTTTAATATGGATGTCTCACTGGGCATTTACCTGGTTTTGTGGCTTTTTAGTGGTGCTACTGTTGAGTGTCTTCACTCAGTTCTCTTCAAGTATTGTTCTCTGAAGTCTCTGAAGTAGACACTTAACTTTGCTTGAAGATATTCTCTGGGTGTGTTTGCAGTCTCCCTCTGCTGCYCCTTCCCTCTTGTGCTGTGAGTACAGGCACGTGTGCTCCTGGTGAGGAGTGAGGAGAAGCAAAGTGAGCTGGGTTATGGTGGCACCACCACACGGATGGCCTTTGCCCCATGAGTTTGCCCTCTTCTCTGAACTGGTGAAGACAGATACTTCCCTGTTAGTTAGGATTTCTTAACTTAGTTTGAGGGGACAAATTTTAGATGTCATTGTAATTCAAGAGAGCGTTTTAATTCATGTCAGTTGACAAAAGGCCTTTTAGTCTGTCTGAAGGATTAAACATGAAGGGAAGTTACAAAGTAAGACTGATGTCTATCATTTTATCAAATAGACAATTAATTGTAACAGATTTTTTTTCTCATTCTGATCACATAACTATTTTTCTTTTTAAATTCCTGGAATGAACTTCCTGTAAAATGCTGAAAACATATAAATGGTCCCTCTGCCCCTCCCCACAGATTTATTTTGGGATTGTGCTTTTCTTGTAGAGAAACTGACTTCCACAATTACACGCTTGTCTCTCTAAATGAGGAATTTAACCGAGGCCGAGGACTTGACATGGGTGCCAGAGCCTGGGAAAAGGGCGAGGTCCTGATGTTCTTCTGTGATGTTGATGTTTATTTCACAGCCGAATTCCTCAACAGCTGTCGCTTAAATTCTGAGCCGGGTATGTTCCCTTATTGTTGCTGCAATSGAATGGAGCTTTGTCACCGTGTTTGGCTTCAGCTGACCTGTGCTGAGCATACAGCAAACAAAGAAAACTTAACTTGAATGGTGGAGCTCATTCAGTACCACACACCCTGGAAAATGAATCATACTCTGCACAAATGACAATAATATTTARACTGAGAAATAACTTCTGCCTTACTCTAGCTTGTTTTAAGAACACATTGTCTTTTTTGTACAACATGTACGATTTTCATGTTTTCTTAAGATTTTGTTGTCTAAAAGAAAGATGGTTTAATTGCTTTAACAATTAGACTGCATGTAAATCTGTATAACAAAACTCAGTGTAACTCTCTAAAGTGGAAGATGATTTTTGTTATGCTGAAATCTCTAACAAGTTTGGTTCATCTCTTCTCACACATGCATGGCCAAGACACATCACATACAAATGGTTTTCAGTAGAGCTACAGTGTGCTCCTTATGGAGACTGAGCTAATGCTYCACACTTTCAGAGCTCCACAAGCTCTGAAATATTCTGATTATTTTTCTTAAGTTTGCATGAGGCCTGCTTGTTCTGCAGGCTTCTGCCAAGGAGGGTAAAGCTTTCTTGAATTAACAAGCATGCCACCAAAGACCTCCTCCTGTCAAATGTGTGTTTGGGTTCTCTTTTTAATATTTACTCTTGTTCCAAATTTGTTGCAGCCAGAAGCCATTTTCTCCAAATGTCAATTTGGAATCAATAGATATTTTTTCTTCACCTAATAAACTGGGAAGAAAATGCCTTAGAAGACAGATATTTGGATTCTGTTTCTTGGTTTTTTCTTTCATTTCTGTCTGTCTCTGTACTTCATGAAACAAGTTGTATAAATAATTAGAAACATTTGGAGAAGGGCATCTTTTGAGCTTTAAYGAGCAAGAGAGTTTGCAAAACTGCTTGACAATTCATACAGGGAGTTTGTTACCTTTGCTTCAAGTGAGATCTGAAAATGCTGCTCACTCACTCATGAGTTCATGCCCAAATCAGGATACTGAATATTCTTGTGGACTCTTGTCARTACCTTTGCAGCATTGGTGATGCAAGAAAAATACTTATCTGGCTTCTGTAATAGAACTGGTATTTTCAGCATAGTCAGGRTGCTCATGAGGCATGATGCCCTTGCAGGATATCCTGGATGTACCTGCTTTTACATGTTTGTGGAAAGAGACAAATTCATAAAACTCAACAATGCAAGGTGTTACTTGGATATGKTTTTTTTTCTTTTTAAGTTTTACTGCATATCATTATTGCAGGAATTTTTCACTGCCACCTACTGTGATGCTGAAATATTTATAGTATTTTATATAAGCATGTATAACTGTATATAAATACACATGGGGTTCTTTTAATCTTATGGTCTCTGCCCATCAGATATTAGGGGCTTCCTAGGTGGCAAATTTTAGCAGGTAGGCCTTGTGTTTATGTGTTTTCATTAGATGCCTAGTAGGTAATACTTTACATAAAACTAGTGTTTCTGGTTTCTTTGCCTTCAGAAAGCATGCCCACAGTAAGTAACAATTACCTTTTGACTTGCAGGGAAAAAAGTTTTCTATCCTGTGGTATTCAGCCTTTATAATCCTGCTATTGTCTATGCCAACCAAGATATACCACCTCCTGTGGAGCAACAATTGGTAAGCAGCATGATTTATTCTGGATAGAATTAGGTGTGCTTTTCATTTAAGCAAATTTAAGTGTAGCTTTGTGGTCTGTTTGGGATATCTTATGACCTTTTGACAGTGCTTATCTAACAGTTTGCTCTATTTTGGACACTTGGAAGAAGAGCTTATCAAACAGTACAAAACTCATTCATAGATAAAGTTGGAGTTCCACCTAGCTTAAAACAAATTATTAATCAGATAAGTTGGTCATCCTGACCTATTGCTTATTCTGGTTTGGAAAGCCAGTATTTTAAGAAGATGGTGGCATGACAAAGCAGCAACATTCATCTTACGTTCCAGCAAACAAGGAATCGGTGAAAGTCTTCTGAATGATAAAAAAAACACTTCTGAATGATAAGTGTACAGTCTGACTCTCTTTGAAGAGACTGTGTGGATTAAATTGGTTTTTACAACTGAGACTTTTGAGATGGACAGGTTTGGAGGAGCAAAAGAAGACAGTAGTTTGAAGCACAGCTGTATTAAAAGAAAAACATAATAGCTCTTGTTCCCTACATTGTTTGCAAGGATCCACCTGAAAGCTGGAGGGYAGGTTCTGCATATGGCCTGGGATAGTCACAGCTGAGAGAGGAGTGAGCCCCTGCCTGACAGCTCTGCCTTTCACTCTGTTGAGCTTACAGCATTATGGGTGCTGACTTCAATCACAAAGCTTACTCTTCTTGTCATAACAGATCAAAATGTGGCCTTAAAATGGGTAGCAATTGGAGTATTGGGAACAGATGATTTAGCAGTGGACTAATTTGCTGCTTGGTCTGAGCAGATAAATAGAAAATAGAGGTGGTGCAGCAGAAAAGTGTGGAAACTGCAGTGAGGGTGAGTGTTTGGACTGGGAAGGCAGAGGGTGAAGTGAACAGCAGGTCACTAGGGAGCCTCACATGAATATGTGAGACAGAAATACCAGAAGTGTTACTATGCCTTATCTTGCACTGAGCAAATGATTAGTAGAGCTTAACTTTCTGCAAAACCCAGTGCAATGTACCTCCTTTGTTGTATCCATTTCAAAATGGTCCTGGTTTAAAATTGCAGGTACACAAGAAGGATTCTGGCTTCTGGCGGGATTTTGGCTTTGGGATGACTTGTCAGTATCGGACGGACTTTCTGACTGTTGGTAAGATGAGACTAAAGAAAAAAAATTATGTGTTTAAAAAGTGATTCTCTGGTCATATCTAATGATAGGAAAGTAATATATTTATTTCTTCTATTATTTTCCCAAGCCTAGCAGTCAGACTTGCTTGACAAGTTTGACCAATGAGATAAATTAGTTTTTCTGGATTTTGATGTCCCATCTGTTGAGTGTTTTGAAAGACACAGAAGATTTTGTAGAAAAATTGCACTCTGGAACTTCTAAAAATCTTCCCTTTTTTTGGTTCTTTGTGTCTGTCTGAAGCAAATTAATCAAGTTTAAGAAACATATCACTCAAATAAACCACTGACATAGACAAGAAGCATTCAAATCGTTTTAAATAACTTTGGGAAGTTGAATACAGTTGTTGGAGGCTTTAGCAATGTGCTTTGCCCCCCCTTGTGGCATGTTCTTAAAACTGAGAACAGCTTGGTGTGCCTAAATGTGGAAGGTGGTTGTGAAGATAGTCTGCCAGGAGATGTAAATCTGCCAGGAGATGTAACGACACAGCCCTGTGTGCTGTCTGATGGCTTGAATGCAGGCTGATTGCTAATAGCAGTCAGATTGCCATCTGCATCGTACATGCTAAATGAAGACTGCATCGCTCTGCAGTTTTGAAATTGTACAAGAGCCTGGTGGCCTGACCTTCACTGTGGTCCTGGAAAAACAAGAGAATTTAAAACGGTGAACCGTGTTCCTTTCCTTAATCCAGCCTTTTGAATTGTGACCTATGGAGTAATTGCTGGCATTTTTAGAGAGGATTTCTCATGTGGTGCATGACTGCTTCATTTTCCAGCTGCTAAAATCCATTATGCTTCCTAAAAATAATCCAAAAGCATAGCCAGTGAGGTTTGCCTGCAGTTTTCTGCAGCTGTCACATGGGATGTCATGCATAATGCAATTTGGAGACACTGCTCTAAGAGACTTTCTGAAGTCAGTTGATCTGTGTCCTGGGCAGTTTCCACCACAAAGGATGTGGTATTCTCAAAGCTCCCATCCCTCAAATTGGCATGCTATGGCATGGAAAACTTCATTAATTGCTACAGAATTATGGAATGTCATACCACATGTATGACACRTGTGTAACACATTGCACATAAGTGTTGCTCCTCTTGCCCGTGTGCCCAAATAACGATTTCTGGTACTGTTTTTGTAGGGGGTTTTGACTTGGAAGTGAAAGGCTGGGGCGGTGAGGACGTTCACCTTTACAGGAAGCACTTGCACGGTGACCTGATGGTGATCAGGACGCCGGTGCCCGGGCTCTTCCACCTGTGGCACGAGAAGCACTGCGCSGACGAGCTGACCCCGGAGCAGTACCGCATGTGCATCCAGTCCAAAGCCATGAACGAGGCGTCGCACTCGCACCTGGGCATGCTGGTGTTCCGCGAGGAGATCGAGGCGCACCTCCGCAAGCAGGCCTACAGGACTAACAGCGAGCCCGTGGGCTGAGCATCGCCCCGGCYCGCCCCAGGACTTACACCTCACCGTGAACCAGCAGCGTTTTACAGCCTTAATTCAGCTTACAAATGCAGTGCCTCTCTTTTTCAGTGAAGAAGAGTTTAGGGGGTTTTTGGTTCTTGTAATTGTTTTCCGAGTAATCCTTTGACTGATACGCTCTTCCCTACGTATTTTGCAGTTCAAGCACCTCAGCTAAATTGGACAGCRTATGTAGTTCAGGGAAAGTGTCTTCAGTATCGACTGGAAGAATCTGTGGAATGTACAATTCAACACTTTTCCATGTGGTACATTTCTGTTCTTATATTTGCATTCTTTTGAGAATTAAATGAAATAATCCTTTGTGTCTTGAGTATTTTCAGTCTGTATGGCTCACTTCACTGTGACTTTAGAAGGATACTGTACTTAGACTCCATTGTAGAAACAGGAGAAAGGTGTGGAAAAATAATCTCATCATGAAAGGTACATGGACTTGCTGACCAGTACAGCAGCTGTGCAGGGTGCTGATTCCACAGCAAGGGCTTGGTGCTGCATTTGCTATATTAACAGACATTTGACGTGGTTGAATATAGAGTAATTTGGGGGGTGGGAATGAAAATCCTTTTAAGTGGAACTTTAGAGCATATAATATAAGTTCACACTGCGAAGGAGACACCACCTTCTTACTTTAGTGATGGATCAGACAAGTTGGGAACATTCCAGTTGGGTGTTTCTGGGTCTGGTCTATTCCCACAGTAGATGCCATGTCCCTTCTATAAACTGAGCTATGCTATTAAACTTGTTTATTTAAATATTTTGACCCCACTCCTCCTTATTCCAAGGCTCTGCCTATGTATCTCACCCTTTAAGTTGAGGAACCATCTCTTCATTCCCGTGTGAATTTATTAGAGGCCTGTTTGCTATTATGCCAATATTGTCCTTGTGCATTCTTTCTCTTTTGGGCATTTTCCTGTTTTCCTAAGGTGTCATATACTCTTAGTTGTTTCAGTGACTGAAAAATCAAGTGCTATTACAGCCTTTCTTTATACAATGCTCTTCATTCCAATGATTATCCTAGTAGCCTTATTCTTCACTTTTTCAATTTGAGGATGTTTTAAGGTGTTGGGGGTTTTTTCCCTCTGAGTTTTTCTTTTGCTTATTGGGTTTTTTGAAGCATGTTTAAGTGGAATTATGCTGTGGTCTCATTAGTGCCTTGTACAATGGCACTACAACTTYGTTACTTCTCTTTTTGGTCTTTTGGGATGCATAACCGTTCAGATGCAGGCAGGTCATTTCTCTCCATATTGTCTTATATGATATCATATGGCATGCCTCGTTTTTTAATACATTTGTTTATAGAATGAATGCAGAGAATGCTAATTCAGTGGTTAAACCATTYGCATGGTTTCTGCTGAATTTAGATTTTAGTTGAAAACCTTTCTCAAAGCAGGTAATTAAGATCTGTTTATGGATTTATTTTGCTCAAGAATTCTGAAGGCAACTAAAGATTTAAATGGTTGATTTCTGAATAGCAGATATGCTGTGCAAATAGTTCTGGGCACTGATCCTTTTTTATATGTATATAAAATTTGCCTTTATGTAACTTATTGTGGAAAACATTGTACTGTATTGTACTTAGAGTGAAGAGAATGCATTGCAAGACTTCTTGCAACTGATATTCTCAATATAATAAATGGAATTTCTGCATTTTAGAAATTGTTTTAAGCTTTTTCTTTGAAATACATTTTTACAATAATATTGTACAGAGCATAACACACTGTATTCAAATAATAATATTTGCAGTGAGAAGTTCAACCAGCTCAGTTTTGCTTCTCAGAGTCTACCCAGACCAGATACAAAGGTGCAGAGTTTGTTCCTCAGACCTAACTTAATTTAGACCAGTTGTTCCCTTACTTGGATATTTTGATGGCTGCTAACAAAAATTGTAAGGTACTGGTGAAAAAAGAGTAAATATGGAGCATTCTCTTGAGACTCCAGCCTTTAAAACTTCAGCTGCTGCTGCTGTCCTGGCTCTGCTGCACAAGAAGCAGCATCCAAAAATACTCTTGCTGCCACCACCGCTGCTTGCTGTGCCCTGGGATGGGGACAGAGGTAGTGCACAGGTGTCCAGCMTTGCTGCTCCTCAGCTCTCAGCACTCAGACGCTTCCCCAGGAGGATCCAGTTGTGCCAGTTCCCATGTTTTGGAAACACGGCAGAGTGCTGATATCCCAGTGTCTCCGCTTCTGCAGTTTTCCACTGCGTGGTTGTACTTATCAGCAACAGCGAGGGAGAACAGTGTCAGCTGTCCCCAACTGTGTCATGAAAACCAGTTCATGGTGTCGGTGCTGCAAGGCGATTGGGGAAGTCTGGAGCAGAGTGCAGTCACCAGGAGCCACTTCTGGAAACGGTTTTCCACTCATCATCCCAAAAGGTGCAAGTGAATGCATTGGAGTTAAAAGGAAGTCAGAACTCTTGGAAATACTTAATGCGTGTGTTGGGCATTGACACAAGTATTCCAAATGGCTCATGATTTGAGGRCTCCTGAACTCAGAGGAGCCCTTGCAGGCTGGGGCTTCTCTTGTCTTAGTTCTGCTCCCTGCAATACCTGCCTGTGGGAGATGTTGCTGTGGCACACACCAGCTCAGCAGCTCTGTACACTCAGTGTTTTAATGTGTACCACTGCTTTTGCTCTGYAATGGAACTAGAACAGAAGTAGTGGGATATACTTTTATTATAAAATTRTTTCAGTTGCCTGAGTGTATGGAGCATCTGCTGCATTTGGGCACAGTCACGCTGTGCCACAAACTCGTGATTGTGAGCAGCAGTATCAGTGTTCTGTGGTTGCTGCTGTGAGCTGTAAAGCAGGGCAGGTGTTCTCTTTCCCTGGAAGATGGGTAACTCTTCTTTGGTTGTATTTCCTAACTTCATCCAAGAAAGGGAGATTAGTCAGGGCTCAAATACAAAAATCTCTTGCTTGAGAGCAAGACCTGCTTTTGGTTTTCCAGTGCTCTGCCTTTAGAGGAAGAATAAACCCCACACTGTGCAGCTTGGGGTGCTGCTGGGGCACTGCAAAGAAAAGTGACAGTATCAGGCTTTGGAATCACAATCTGTGTGCTCGGGTTACATGGCCAAGTGCTGGGCCTTGTCCTCCTGTTTTGACAGATGCTGTTTACATAACACACTTTTTTTGATCTGTGGTCCAAGTGTTTTCCTGGAGGAGTCACTGCGTTTTAGTGCTACAGTGGTAAATATAGTAACACTTACTTAAATAGGAACATGCTCTGCTGGATTGTGAAGTAATTTTTTTCTGTTGTGTGCTATCCACATAAATTGTAACCTTTTCCAAGGAATTTACAATCTGTAATTTTTTGTGGATGAAAGTATTCTTCATTAGGGGAAGTCAAGATGGGATTAGCTCAGGGTGGATTTTTACTTGAGTAAAAGTCAATTACTTGCAGGAAAGRACGTGGGTTATGGTTTTGAATTCGTTTAAAAATAGGTTGTTCAATGAGAGTAGTAGATAATGGTTTGGAGAATCAGAAATACAGATGAAAWAGTGGAAAAACTTAAATAGTTCTGGCTCCTGCATCCAGAGGAAAATATTTAGTGATTTTTTTTTTATTTCGTAAAAGCCTTTCAACTCTGAGATGCACCTGTGAAAATCAAAACTTATTTGTAAACTGTTCAAGAAGAGAATTGCATCAGGAGGGAAAGAGAAGTGGTGGGTAAGGTCTAACCCCTTGTATCTGAATGCAGACATATAAATGCTTTTAGTTCATGCCAAAATAYAGACTTGAACAAAACTTCTGCTTTGACAGATCAGTGAATGAAAGGCAGTAACTTCAAATAACCTTTAAAATGGTGTTTCATCATAAATTAGTAACTTATTGATGCATCAGTGTAGTGGTAACAGCTTTCTGTGTATCTGAAGTGGTAGCTTTCATTGCCTGAGGTGCTCTTGCTGTGTGTGACTCCCACATACATCTTAAGGAGGTAAATCATTCAAACTTTACTCAGCTGTGAAGGAAAATGAGGATAACAAGCTTAAGGACCGTTTGGTTCATGCCCCAACAATGATCACCTTTTCCTTGTTAGGCCTGATTGCAACTAAAGGATTGCAATTGCCTGATGGAGTGCAAAAATGATAAAATAATTTTTTATGTTTCTGTGGTTTCCGTGGCTCTGCACCCCCACCTTTGTGGTACAGCTTATACCATAGCATGGTTTTTCATGTCAGGCACTGAGCAGTGCCGCAGGGTGCTGGGGACACACCTGGGAGCTGTGCAGGCACCCACCCACACTACCCACACTACCCACACCCACACAGTGCCCTTCTGGTTCCAGTTTCAGCACCAYGATTGCCTTCAGGCCCTGGAGGATCGGTACCAGCTGCAGGTGGGTGCAGCCCTCCTTTGGGGCACTGTCCCCAAGCCTTTACTGAGCTCTGCCAGCCCCAGGTGCTTTCAATAACCATGGCAGTTGGGCATAAATACCCTCCCCTCAGTCGGGACCAGAAGCTGCTGGAAAGAGGTTGTCCTTTCACAAGCTCTGTGGTTTCTCTCCTGGTTTCAAGTAAGGTAAGTGTTTTATTATTATTTTTTGAATTGTGCCGAAAAGGGAATGCTTTCCACCTCTTTTTTTGGGGAGACTTTACTTGCTTCTGCAGAGGCTGTGTTTTGCTGGCTCTGAAAAGTAGGTGTTATAGCTGGGATCTGTGTGGAAGTGCTGTGCAGCAAAAGTACTCCTGACCTCCAGGTCRAATGTTAAATGCCATTTATGTTCAAGTCTAAATATTTGCATACAGTTTTATTAAAACACAAGTCTGTTTTGGTTAGCTTAGTCTGTTATTCTGGGTAAGGTAAAGAATGCCCTCTGAACTTAAAGTTTGGGGTTATTTAGCTCGTTTATTTGAGCTGTTCTGAGTTTTTATGTCATGTGCTGAGTTTTTCTGGAGTAGTTTTAGTTCTAATAGTTTCAAGGTTGGCTTGAAACTACAAGCCTTGTATGTAGCATGCGACTGAAGTGTCTTGACCTATGTCCTCTCATCTTTTGCTATAAAAGGTGTAAAACTCCTTGCTGGTGCAAGTGAACTTAGCAAAGGTTTTAAATTTTTTTTCTAGGTAGAATACTTTGTATTTGTACTTGAGTTGTATGTGAAAGAGGATACTAACTCATTCCTGCACTTTGCTGTGCTAGTGGCAAGATGATCTTTTGTTTATGATTCTGGTGGTGTTTGATCTTGAA
>NW_026623281.1:2265717-2326257 GCF_030028575.1 Malurus melanocephalus
GAGCTGGCTCCTGCTGAAGGCAGTGGCAGATGTGCCCAGGCTGTACGGTTATGGCTGTAAAACAAGCAGGGAGCTCCTCCTGGGAGAAGGAGATTATATTCTCCCTGAGCTGTGGATGTGCAGGAGCTGTGGAAACAGGAGCACGGCTTTGGCCCTGTGAGAGCCTGAGCTCTTTGCAGATTTCCTGCAGCCTTATGCAAGCTTAAGTGGCTTCTTGCTGATTTCACTGCCATCCAGGGGGGAAATAATCACGTTAAAGGGATAGTCTGAATTAAAAATAAAACCCTTTGAGACTGCCTCGYACTCAGGGGCGCTTTGGAGAGGAGCTCTGAGTCAGCTTTGTCTGCTCTCAGGTTGCAGGTGACATCTTTCCCTGGGTCAGGCAGTTCCTGGGGAGTAGCTGGGATGCTGGTGTGGCTATAAATGCAGCTCACAGAGCAGATGTTGGGGGGTTCTGTGTGTGTTTGCTCTGAAAAATCTTACCACAGKGCTTTTTTGGCTGCTGAGTTCTTATGAAATTCTCTCTGGAATATTTAAACACTCTGAAATTTTTGAGTAGTGAGTTAAGAGGTGTATAGGAAAATAAAATGGATTTGCTTGCATCTGTGAATTTATTAATTGTTTGATTGCATTTTGTTTTTGAAATATTTTAGGAGTGATTTTCTTTTCCCAAAYTGAGGTAAGTTTTTCAACAGTGAACTGTTATGCCCACAGACAAGAACAGTTCCCTGTTTCATTAATTTCTGGTAGTGCCATAAAGATCCAAGGCTTCAGTCAACTCCATCATTACAGCTGTGTTTGAGTCCCCTGGTGCTCTGTTGCTGCAATTGATGACATGTTTGTGGAGGTGGAGTGTTGTTAGCAGAATGTTCTTTGAATTTGATGTAAACAAATGGATGTTGTGTAAATATTTTAGAGTAAACTTCCAATGCTGGCACTGATGGATAGCAAGATGCCTTGAATTTAATATGCCTCAGAATCAGAAGAGGCTGTAGTGTGCTCACRTGATAGGGATTAAAAGATGTTAAGTAGTTTTCTGTGTAATGAGATTCTGCTGGAACTCATTTGACTTCTGCCCCCAAACAGAATTACATTACTTTTAAGATTCCTCTTTAATCTGAGGAAGCCAGATAAGATTAGAAATATTAGAAGCAAATTTCCACTAAATTTCAAGTTCCTTCTTTTCTGTCCTGGAGTAGGTGAGGATGTTTGAAGCTGGTGCTTTGGTTTGTGTTCACKTCCAGCTTTTTTTCTGTCCTGTAAATGGTCTCCAGGCCTAAGGCTGAAGCAAACAGGGTTGTAAACAGAACTCTCCTGTGTAGCAGCAGACCTGGGGTTTGGCTTTTGTGTGTGTGTTCACTTCTGGTTTGTTTGGTAGGTTTGGTTTCCTGGTAGGTGCTATTGATAGTTTCTGTTTTGGCCAAACACTGTTTCTTACAGGACTTCTCTCTGAAAATGCTTTTTAATATTGGTTGTCAGGGGCCTAAGTAACGGACGTTGTAAAGTGTGCATCCAGTAGATCAGGAGCAGTGCATTTATTGGCTGCTGAATTTCCAGGTGGTTTAAATTTCTTCCTCATCACATCCCTTAAGGAGAGGGCTGAGTTTGTCTCAGGCTGTAGCACCACTCCCTGCTTGATATAGAGCCTGATTGCTTTTTAGTATTTCATTACAAAAATAAGCCAATATCCCTGAGTTATCTCATGACAATCAGCTACATCCATTTTCTGTGCAAAAGCTGAATTTTCTATCAAGGAGCCATAAAAATGCTGATGGCAAAAATTGCTTGTAACGTTGGAAACACTAGAAATGTTTCAATTGTTTATTGTTGCAGTGTGGGAGAGATGGCTATAATTGTGTCGTGCCTCCAAGTTACTGCAGAGTTGTACCCCCAAGTGTGGTTTCTCTCTCTTCCAAAGCCCAAGGTCTGCCTTGGGAAGCAGTGAAGGACAGCAAACCTCTGCACTGTCAGAATCCATAGAAATGTGCTGGAACCTCAAAACATTCCCAGCTATCCCCACCTTGCCAGGGACAAGCATGAAAAGAAGCATTTGAAAGAAGCTNTTTTCTCTTCACTTTTTGCCCAGCATCTATTTCTCGTGGTAGGAAAATTATCAAAATTATTTTCCTCTGAAAACATTGTCTCCAAACGGAGACACAATTGTAGATTAATTCCTTCTGCAATTGATTTTTAAGGTTTTTTTTTTTTAAGTACCTTGATGTCCATATAGCCCTATTTAATTGCTGCAGAGAATAAGGTCAAAACTGTGCTTCCTCACACTGCTTGTAGGCTTTTCTGGTTAGCTGGGAAGCTGGGGCTGCCCTGATAAAATTATATATGTTGAAGGCTGAAGAAAGAAGATCTGTCAGCACATCCTCAGAAGAATTATTGCTTTCTCTCCAAAAGATGTGCTAGTATCAGTTGTCAGCTAACTGCTCAGCTGAATTTTGCCCTGTGAGTTATTTGCTAAAAGAAAGCTATTTCTTGGGAATTATTAACTTGATAAATCAAACTGCTGCTAATGTAGCTAAGGATACCTTACTGGCATTGAGCGACTGCTTGTCCCACTGTGGTGTGCTCTGATGGCAGGGAAGGGCCTGGAAAGCAATTTTATGGTTTACTCTTMTGCCTGTGTAAATAGCTAATTTATCCTAATGACTGGATGGGACATAATTGGAAGTGAGTTTTYAAGGATGCAATATTCATATTAATTATGAGCGTGAACTGGCCATCAGGAAGACTCTTATCTACTTGATCCTCTTAATGCTGGTAAACATCATTATCTCTTCTAATGAGCTGTGATGGCTGAGCATAGCCCTGTTCAACTCTGCGAGTGTGCTGTGGTTATCTGGTTACCCCAAACCATTTCCCCAGAGAGTTTCCAACAGATTAAAAATGCTTACGGGATTTTCAGAGCTCCTGCACTTCCAAGATGTATTTTTTTTTTTGTTCTCTGTGTAACCTTGGAGAAGTGGCTTTGCTTCTGTGCAGCAGGGCACAGCGAAGGGTCGTGGTTGCAGCCAAAGGTGCCAGGGTGTTGAAATGGCAACAGAACTTTACCACAGGAAACCCTGCAGGCTGCTGCAGCCAGCAAACCTTCCTGTTCCCTGCTGCTCAAAGGATAAGTACAGGGGAGGAAAAAAATGAMATTCAACTCTTAGGACACAGAATGTTTTTACATGGTAGAACTGTTAAACATTTTCATTGAGAGAACAAAAATATTCTGTAGCACACACACAACTTAATCCCTAAAATACTGTTGCAGAGAGAAGATTAGAAGTAGCAGCATATTGTTGGCTGTGTGGAGATGTTTAAATATTTCATACTGTAGCTTTTCAAGTCAGAAGGTAGCCAGTTGTCTCACTGTGACCATATTGCCTTCCACAGCTGGTTCACCTCACTCAGCTTCTGGGTTGTGGTTTGGTGTGAGTGAAAAATATAACTATGGAAAATGCTAGTCATGGTTGAAGCAATTTCATTTTTTTATTAATGCAAGCACATCCAGTCAAACACAGAATATCCTGCTTTATGGTACAGCTTTATATTTAGCAGTTCAGCTCAGAATAGCAAAACACGGTATTTAAGGAATGTATCAAACTTAGGGAGGAAAAATAAGAGGGAACCAATGTAGATACTGCATGGATTTCAAGTATATACTTGGACTGATTGACCGGTGAAGTGCACATTCATGTGAAAGCTCTTTTATACATTTACAGAAAGTATTCTAAAATTGCATTTCAAATATATATTTTTTTTCCTTAAATTTTAAGCATCCCTTTTAATCTTCAATTACATAAACAAAGCTGATATACAATCCCTCGTATAGTGTCTGACAATGTTACTAGCTAGAACATCTCTGAAAGTGCAAAACACTGTAATAATACAGTATAAATATTCTCACTGGAATCCAGGGCTGAAGGCCAGTACTTCAGCACAGGAAAAATAGCAGCAGGTCATAAGAATTATCCCTTCCCTTTTCCTGGGCTGTTCTTGTTAACAGTTAGTATTCTACTTCTTCCTTCCTCATAATGTGATTTTTCTCCTTGATGCCAATGCTATGGGAATAGTGAAATGTTGATTTGTCTCCCTTCCTTACCTCAGCTCAGTCCTGTAATTTTAAGCATTTGTCAAGAGGGAAGTGAAAGAGGGAAAGCTCTTTTTAATTTTGCACTGTACTCCAGGGCCAATRCAGCAAATTTCTGGTAAATGCTTGCAGATGCACCATGGAACAGGGGCACTGCTCTTGGCTGCAGGCACTCAGTGGAATAAACCAGACCCTCAGTCCAGCAGGTCTTGCCCCTTCAACAGAAGGCAGGGTAAGRTAAACACCATCTACCTAGAGCTGGTCATTTCTAAAGAAGTCCTTGCCTTCTGCAAGGCTCTATTAGGGAGGCTGTAACGACTGTCAATTCTAGAGGGACTGTTTTCATTTTTATTTTTTTTTTTATATTTTTTTTTAATAAAAACCCAGTCTATTTATCTGGCTTGAGTTATTATCTTATTATCTTATATTCAGCCCTCAAGCCTTCAGAGAAAAATGACTGGAAAAGACAAGTAGGTGTTTCAGGGTGATAATTTGTTCATTAGACAAAACAGTTCTTCATCTGAGCCAATTTTTTTTTCTTACTTAACTCAGAGATCAGATGAGAAAACCCTAGCTATATTTTTTCCCCCTGGAAATACCTTGAATTTTAATGTTAAGCTCTTCAGGTACTTAGATAGTCGAATTAGGTGTAAACTCAATACTAAAAGGAGAAATTGGAAATSGCAGGCATCAGTGGGTTTGCATATCACCTCTGATTTTGGTACTGACCTGTTCAAAGGTTGGACTAGTTTCTTACAGTGTTTACCATTAGATTTCAGTGGCTTCTGTCACAGACAGTTAATCA
This sequence comes from Malurus melanocephalus, assembly GCF_030028575.1. Taxonomy (NCBI): domain Eukaryota; kingdom Metazoa; phylum Chordata; class Aves; order Passeriformes; family Maluridae; genus Malurus; species Malurus melanocephalus. Next base: position 2,270,607 of record NW_026623281.1, read on the forward strand.
TGGCTGGCAAAAGGCTAGAAAAGACTTACATTCTCAGTTGGTCTTTGTTCTAAGTGCAGACTAGACTTTGCAAAGGAACCAGTGGAATTAAATGACCAATTGATGAATGCTTTTTAAGCTTCTTTGGAAACTTTAGCCTTAACTTCAAATTGGACATCTAAAGTTACTTCTCTTTCCCTGGTCCATGATGATTTTTTATTTTCCAAAAATTCTTTTAAACAAAGCATTTAAGGGCTGTTTTGCAGAGATAATCATCATCTAGGTTAGACATTTTTCTCTTGAAACAAAACAAAAAAAAAAATGATTCCCTGATTTTTCAAAAGGAAAACACAAACTATTCTGACAGCCAGAATTTAAAGGATAGTTCCCAGAAGTATTAAAACTTAGACATGTGTGCAACAGCACATGTGCACACACACATACTCACACACAAACGCACAGACCCCAGCAGTTACCCCGTCTTACCTCTTTAAATCACGTAACAAAAATAGGTTTGCTGCACCATCAGTGTTACAGGCAGGCATACTCTACCTCATGTGCCATAATTCTCCACTTTATTTAAAAAGTACATTGTAGCTGGTTTCGAGACATCCATATTTTTATTTCCCTTACTTCCAGCCCAGCGTCAGAAGGTACAACTACACAAGCTCAGTACCTTGTAAGGCACTATTTGCTGATGGAGGAGAGGAACAAACACTTGTGAACATCTGTGAACAATTCTGCTGATTTGAAGGAGACCCTTCATTTCCAAGCTAGGGAGACATACTGAGTGTTCTGTAGGATACTGGTCCAATGGTGTGTTTAACCTGAACACTGGCTTCAGTTAGGATGTGTGTTTTAATTTGTATTTATTTTGGTGGAAGTAATAAAAAATAAAAATTTGGATGCTGATAGAATAAGATACCATCTCCCATGATACRTTTCATCTCTGAGAACAGGGCCCTGCCCTTATATTTAAAATAAAAAAACAAAACCCTTCAGTAAGTGCCTTAAGGTTGACATGTGAAATATTTACCACATTTTATTTCATAAAAGTTACTGTATATACAAAACAGACCTCATCCAGTGAGGCCTTTCTTAGCTCAGTCCAWGTCTTTCATTCAGGTTGTAAAAACATGTCCATTAGATGTGCTTCAAAGTCTGCAAATCAGATCCAAAAATCTCAGGCTCTGTTAAGGAGAGTTGTCCTAAAAGATGAAGCAATAAAAAAAAAATTATCTTTTCTATCACAACAAAAAACTCTTCAGATTTGGCAATAGATCTATCTTGCATCATTAGCTGAAAGCCTCTCTTCAAGGGCTGGATTTTCAACTGCTAGAAAGTGGAATAAATCTGTGCATTTCAGTAGAGATGCTGATATGAAATGAGATGCAAATTTAACTTGCATAACATTACCTCAGGCCCTCAGGATGAGCTCAGGCATATTAACATATGTTCCTCAGTCACTCCTCACTGTTCAGCTACTGCATGCTGAACTGTGCTGGAATTAATGCAAGGTGAATTGCACAGGGGTCATGAGTGAAAAGCTCACATGGACATCCTAAGAAGTGTTGGCATCAAAGGGAAACGGTCTTGTCTAGGACAGTGCAGTGCTAATGTACCTTGGCAGAGCTCAGGACAGGCTTCTTTGTTCATTCTCTGGCTGGTACAGATAGGTTAAACCTTAATGCTTAGCATGAATTATAAATCTCTCTGCCTTGGCCTCAGTATTGATTAAAATTCCAATTAATTGATCTCATCATGTACACAGGAGAGGTGCTTCCCATTCTCAGAAGGATGAGGAGTCACGGAGACTTTATYCCTTAGGGTAGGCTGACAATTAGCATATTCCTAGAAATTATCATCCTTTTATAGTATTTATAAGTGTATAGCTACAATGAGAGCACTTTCTTAATATCTCTGTATGTTTGTTCCTCTGAGAAAATAATGTCTGAACACAACTACAAATGTAGATCATTTTACTGTCTTTGACAGCCTAAACAAAGGATATTCCCTTTCATAGTCTCAGTCGTGATCTTGCTGCCTCAACAGATCTGGCTGGAAAAACTGTCTCAAAATCCGAGCCCTGCTGAATTTTTTTTAGATTTAAATTTTGAAAGAAAAAGAACTGTATTATGGTTTGAAGCTGKGTATGCAAACAGGACAGAAGCTGATGGTCACATGCCTCTGTATGTCTGCAGAAAGACACATGTTCTGAGGGAGCATCATACCTGAGTGTTTTCCAGCTGTCTTTTTCCATGTGGTTTTCTGGACCTTCACTTTCAAAGGATGCAATGAACAGAGCTGGTTAAAAAAAAAATCAGATACATGAGTTCTTAACCTGGACAAAAAAATCTAAAGGTTACAATACTGCAGATGTAATTTGGCAGTCTTCATTATGAAACTAATATGGAAGTGATAATACTTAATCACAAATAAAATACGGTTTTGCACATTAATATTTTTCATCTGCATATTTTGTCTGTATTTTAACACAGAAAGACTCACTCTAATGTTCATTAAAGCTTTTTACCTTCTTCACTGTAAATAGGTGCTGTGAGTAGATAGCTCTGGATTTTCTTGTCTTTTTCAAAAGGACATTCAACCTGCTTCCATGTCAGGAAATCATGAATCTGTCTTGAAATTTCCCAGAACTTCTGCATGAAGTAATTAAAAGAGTATTATTAAAATAGTATTTTTCTTTCAMATATTAGTTTATTTCCATTTCAGAGCCTCTCAGTCTTACTCTTCCACCTGCTGCTTCCCTTACTGTCCTTTACTGGGACTCGTWGGCTCCCTGTGGAATTGGTCACAGCCCCCAGCCTGGCAGAGTTCAGGGAGCATTGGGACAATGCTCTCAGGCACAGGGGGTGACTCTCGGGGGTGGTGCTGGACTCAGGAGCTGGATTCAGTGATCCTTGTGGGTCCTTTCCAACTCAGATTATTCTGTGATTCCTTCATATCCTTTCCTCCTCCTGCTCCCTCCATCTCCCTGTCTTGCCAATTCCTCATCTGCTGGCAGCCTCAGGTTTAGACCAGTGAGTCTCTGCTAAACATCTCATCTTTTTGCCTTCAATTTTTTCACCATCAGCCCTTTTTTCATATATAAAAGTGCCTATTTTCTGTGTTTTGTGTCTAAATTAGCCTGTGACTGGAACTGGACTGTAAATAGTTTTTATTTGCTTTACTTTTTACATTTCCAAACTTCAATTCAAATGTGACATATCTTTTTCATAAAGCACTCTTAATTAAATTAAGAAAATAATCAAAATAACAAATAYAAACTTAGATATCCTTTCCTTCCTAGGATTTAAAGAAATGCGTAATAACTTAGGGTTTGTCCTGTGTATTCTGTGGGCTTCTCTCCCCTTACAAGAGCCTTACTAGTGTCAAAAAAATTTTGTCAAGAAGTACTTTGGACAGGCTGTATCTTTTTGGATGTAGATCTTTACTAATTGGGGAGAGAGAACTCCGAAGCTGTAGAACCTCCCTTGCAGATCTGACAAACAGCATTTGCTGGTTGTGTGTAGTGTTTATAGCCAGCCAAACTGATGAGGTGAAACCAGCTAAACTGATGACTCAGGCTGAAGTTCCCTATTAAATTTGATCAGATATCATGGCTTGCTGCCACAGAACAGCAACGGCTGGCTTTCCCAGAAATTTGATTCGATTGATTATCTGGATCATACTGACCCTAAAGGAATTGGTAACACAAAGGAGCCTGAATTCCAAAGCTGGCAAATGATTGCAGGGCACTGGGTTTAGCCAGCAGTACAGGTTCTGTAGCAGCAGAATCTCACCTTGAAGTTGATCTGCCCGTTGGGCAGGCGGTTGGTGTGGATCTTGTGCAGGAAGTAGATGTCTTTGATGAAGAGGTTGAAGACAGGGATGACGATTTTCTCGCGGTTGCTGTTGGCGGTCTGTGAGCGCTGCGCTGCCCCTTGCAGAGCTGTGCGGTAATTGCAGAAGTTGCTGGATGGGTCCATGTGATGCTGTTTTTATAAAGAGGGAAAGGCAGCCAGGTAAATGCGCTTGTGAAAACAAAAAGCTTTGCTCTAACCATCAGAATTCATTCTTCAAAACTTCATTGGGTGGCCCCTTTTTAAACTTCCAAGACAGAATACTTTCATACTAATCAGGTCTGGGTGCAGGTTTTCCTAATGCCTGTTTTGTTTGAAAGGAGGCTACTGGCTTTACACCTATCCCATTAACCACTGAAGCAAAGCAGACTGAAARGAAATCATAAATCATTCTCTGTGGAAAACCCCAAACACCTCTCTTTCTGATGAAGATTTCAAATAGGTTTTGTTTCCACACACATCTCCACTAGGTGGAGTCCTCTAATTAGTTTTAAGGGCAGCATTCATTGGACTGGAAACTACCTTGAAGTTAAATGGGTATAAATACGCTAGGAAGAAATAAYCTAAAGAAAGCTGGCATCCTCTTTTGCTCGCGGGCAAGTAGAGAGTTTGAAATGGAAGAAATGCCCTCATAATGTTCATGTGCTGGTGAGCACTGACAGAGATGTGTCTCTGATCTGTGGCACAGTAATTAGCACAGGTTGAAGATGATTAGATGAAGCTATTTGGTAGATTTTTATATAAAGTCAAAACTTTATACATACCTCTAAAACATCAAATTTGGCCGTTTTGACCTTGGACCAGGTTTTCTTTAACCGTGCCACAGGACTCAAGTTCATGCCAGCTGAATGCAGAGAGAGAGGARACAAAGAAAGAACTGAGTTGAAAAAAAAACACAGGGTTAATATAACTGGTCTTTGGTACCAGCACCACACTTTGTGGAACGTGTTTCAGCTGGACAGTCAGAAGCTGTAGCTAAATCTCACCCACCCACACTTTAATCTGTCACTGGCAGATCCTGTCCCTGAGGAGTGTGCATGCTCATGTGGTCAGCCAGTTTAGGGTGAGGATGAGCACAGTGTTGCCAGTCAGGGTGTAAAAAATGTCAGGCTTCTGTCATCTGTGCAAAGGATACTCACAGATAATAGCCATCATTGAGTTGAAGTTTCCAATGTTGAAGCATTCTCTTGCCACATCAATGAAAAACTCCACCATTCTTGTACGCTGCTTTTTCTTTACAACCTGGGGAAAAAAACACCAAGATGTGCTAAGAGGGAAGGGATGGTTTGAATTTTGGATAGGATATCCAGCCAAAGGCACTGCAACAGGTTCAGTGAATAACGTTTCAAGACTTTGTCTAGCTAAATCTTACAATATAGGCCTCTGAGTATTTTGTAAACGTTAATTTTTAATAAAATAGCAGAAATACTTTGGGGTGAGTACCAATTACTTGTGTAGTTGTGGGGGCGTGCAGGTTTTTGTTTATACAAAAAAATCCATGCGTTAGGCAATTTTGCATAAAGAAGCTGCACGTTTTCAGCAATTTCCTGTTACTGGAAGATAACATGTCACTGCTATCAGGAAGAATATATGCAAAACGTTTAACCTCTCAAGAAGGGGAGAAAGCATTGGGCATATTTAAGATCAGGGGTATAGAACCTAAATGTGAGAGAAAACAATTGCCACATCCTGCTTTTCTTGTTCTGCTGCTTGTACTCCTGAATSACCTGTTCAGAGCAGGTAGTGATGAACAAATATACAAATTCCCACTCATGCAAACCTGCACAGGATGAAGCAGGTGATGCTGAACATCTGTTTTGCACACTCTTGGATAAACAAGGCAAAAATTAATTATTGCCTGGATGGCATTGATTCATGAAAAGGTTTTCCCAGTGTAGACCTACAAGTTCTATCTGGCTTTGCATAAAAATGTCTCCTAAGCAGTGCCTGCAGACTCTCTGACCTAAGTACTTCAGTTCTGTCATATCAAAAGAAAATGGCTCAGTGGAAGGCCTGGCTTAGCTCTCAGTGTGCTATAAACCTTTCTTTGATGGTTTACCAAATGTATGAGCCTACCAGCCAGCTCTGGAAGTGTGTTGGTGTGCCTTTGCAATGAAGTTCTGTGAGCAGGAAATCTTAAGAGATTAGGATCAATGCACTGGCCCATTTTCCAATGAAAATGCAGCAGGCATTGGGATTGCCACAGAAGGGTTACTGACCAAGAAGGAATAGGGAAAAAAAAAACCCCTCCAAAAATTCCATTTGCCAGAAATGGAATTAATAGAAATCTAAGAAGATTAATTAATAAGCTAAAAAGAGAACACACATGCAAAAAAAAAAAAAGTTTTTGGGGCAGTACACCTTCCATTTCTTTGCTTATTATTGGATAGAACTTTCTTTAACCTCAAATAAGGTTATTCTCCCTCTTTTTTGTTTTAACCTTTCCAGTWATATACTTGCTTTTCAACCTTTAAAAAAAGTTTATCCTTGATTTTTCTGCAATGAATATTGTATGAATAGAATGAATGAATATAAATTAAAAAAATGAACACATGACAGTGCTAATGTTATCTAAATGCAGTGGAAGCATGGCTGCTCTTTGGTACATCTGCATTTAAAGATGGGTATTTTTAAGAATCTCTTGATGTATCTAAAAAGAGGTGAATCCAAATGAGCTGCTAACTCAGTYCACACAAGTTCCATTTCACTGCGTGACTAATGCAGCTACACAGAATTASAGAATATATGCAAAGTCAAACATAGCCTTGAACTCTTAATCATAWGAGCATGCAAATAATTTAATGCTTGAATAATGCTATTATCTTTAATTGCACTGCTAATGTTTAAATCTCATTTAGACCACTGCCTGCCTCTTGTCCTTAAGGCCAGGATCCCTTTGCTATCTTGTTTTCTGTGCACACCTACCCGACAAATCTCTGTGGCCACCAGCATGCTGAGACARTTGAACCAATTGTCATAGGCCTCCAAATTATAGGTTTTGGTCACGTCACTTCGGCACTGTAAGAGAACAGGTCACWTGTTAAACCTCTCCTGGATCATGGTAAAGTCCAGGTACTAAAGGTTAAACTTTCTTTTCGTATCTTGATGCAATCTTGTTGCATGTATTTTAAGACATGAGCTTAAAGAAGCTTAGAAAATGTCGGTCAGTCTTGCACACAGGAGTATTATTCTTTAGTTTCTGGTTAGTTATTCTGGTTAGTCCTTGTTTCTTTTTCCCTGTGTACACCTTTTTGTACCTTGTGATTATCCAGGGAGTCCATGTGGCTGACAATCTGCATCAGATCCTCTGGGTAAATGTTGCTCACCCTTTCCTGTGTTTGGAGAGAGGAGAGATTGTCATKGTACAGGCAAACACAGAGTTCCATGAAAAAAATCCAAGTGAGGAGAACATTTTGGTAACTTTATCTTCCTGCTGTGTAGATGTGTAAGGTGCTTTCATCAGTATCTAATTGGTCTTATTCATTCCTTGACCGGGTATTTTTTTATTAAAGCACTGGAGGCTCAGTGAAGCCACAGCAAAATTCGTATTGGTGAGCAGATTAATATTTAGTAAATGGAAAATAGAATACTTTACCCAATCAGTGCCTCACCAGTTCGATGTAGGTCAGCTGCTGTGCCAGGATCAGAGGGTCACAGCACACACTCAGGATGTCCTTTTGAGTTGACTGGGGCTTGGTTTTGAGGATGGTGCCCTTGTCAGTAACGGGCTGCCGGAATTTCTCTCTGATTTCCTGGTATTGGCTCCGTGCAGAGAGGGCCATCAGGAGATTCTGTGTCATCTGGCTAATGATCTTTTTCACTGTTCCATTTTCCTAAGCAAAAGGCAGAAACAACAACTGCTAGAAACCTTTAGCTATTGCAGACATGGMTCACCAGAGAATTTCTGACTGGGAAAAATAAATGCCTGTTACCCATTTTCTTTCACGTTTTCTGAGCTGATCATTCTGTGACAAATGACCTTGTCCTAAATACCCACACAGCTCCATAATGACACTGCTCTGCCTTCCCAGCTCTGCTTCACTTGGCTGGCTGGTCTGCTCCTTTGGGCTGTGCCCCATTTCGAAGGCATTAGTGTGAGCAGCTGGAGTGGGCACAGAKAAAGGTGCTGCAGTTGCTTGCACGAGGCCTCTTGGAACCTCTGTGCACCAAGTGCCAAAAAGCTCTCATTCTGATCACACCCCCTGATGAATCCTTCTGATGTCTAGCCCGAGCACAATCCAGGGAATTCATATTATGTCCAGGAATATACCCCTAAAATATCCTGACTTAGCTTTGAACAGCCACAGCATCCAAATATTTATGTCAGAGCACAATATACATCATGTTCTTGGACAACTAAAATGCCTTTCCTGTTTATCATGTGCGGATTTCAAACATAAGATTTGTATGGATGCATCGAAAGGCAAAGCCACAGGAACGTATCCATCAGCTCAATGTTTTGACAACGAAAGGGATTTTTTTTTTCTGCCATTGTGTCCTATAGACATTTCTCTATGAGATCAGCCCCAAAGAGCTAACTTGTTTGCTTTTCTACTCCTCCATGCTGTCTGTTACTGCTTGAAGTGACCCAGGTTTCTTCTGCTGCTAGGAAAATTAATTCTCTTGCTTTCATGCAAATTGCTTTCCTTGAAGTTAACCACAAGGTTCACTTCTGCCAGTCATTGGGACACGCTAGAAAGAGCTGCAATGAATCTGTGACTGTTCAAAGGAGGTACTAATGTGCAGCGATGACTGAAATTATGTAGCAGATGTGGGAGACGATGACTACCAAATACTTGTATATAGTGTGTTATAATTAAGCAATAATGGTGTCAGAATGGTGCTTTACAAGGCAATAATCTGACTCCCAAGTGAAATCAAATGAAAAGCTGAAGGCAGTGCAGCTCATCTTGAGGCTGGATTACTGCTGAACAGCAGCTGTCTGGAGTCATTTCTGATACTGTGCTACAAGTGTTGAGAACTGCCAAGGGAACTGGTGGAGGGGGCGAAACAAATCCTGAATTCTGCTCTTGGTGTGCTGAGCTTTCCTCTGTAAATGGTTTGTCCTCAGCCCCTATGCCTGACTTGGCCACATGTCTGAAAGGAAGGAAACTTTCTGGATACAGATTGTAGAAAATGAAGATAGGTGAGAGTATTGCAGATATTATGCAAAAGTGAACAAAGAATTTCAGTGACATGAAAAGCTATGGCTTGCTTCAGCTATTATTAATTTATTAGCACCCTAATGCTTAGACATATGTCCTTAAGAGTTTTAGCAGTTGCCTTTCACACCTAGTATTACCCTAATTTTCCCTTCAACTTTGGAAAGTAAGCAATGACTGCACAATGAATTGTACTTGTTTGAATTCGTTTTCACTGACTTTGGGGTGCAATCCTGGCTGTAGCTTTAGCTATTTGGTATTCTGTCTGATCTCACTGGGTCAATACCTGATTTCCTACCTTATGTATGAAGTATAATCCCCCCCAAAGGGGATTTGGAAAAGCTTTAAAATACAAAGTAAACCCTCAGCCTTTACCTTAACTCCACACTAAATGATRGTATGTGGGTAATTTGATGTGGTAACAAAAACTTGGAGCAAGAGCTGCTTTTTGTCAGTGTCAAATGAGTATTTCCTGGGGGTCAGACGGGGCATAGCTCTCATTGGTGAAACCTGACTGGTGGCCTTGTTAAGGGGATAAATTGGATGGTGCTGTAATTAATGGATTAATAGATGCCTCAGACACCACAGCACTGAGCCATCCCATGAAGTTTTTCTCAAACGACAATTATTCATACATCAGAGTGGGAGGGAAGGGGACATGCAAGACAGAAAGGGCACAACTTTTTTCTAGTTCAGCATAACAGACAAATTAAATACTAAGATACAGACACTAAATAAAGTTTCTGCCAAGTCCCCTTTCCCTGTGCTATCTCTGCCCACATACACCCCTTAGCTGTTGTCTGTGGAGAATAGAAGGCACTTGGAGTCCTATTTCCTCTTCTCCTCCTAGTGAGGCACTGCCATTCTCACGCAGCACCCACACAAACATCTCTGCTGATGCAACCAGACCCACCAACTTCCTCCTGAAGGTAACACCTCAYGCTATTGTCCTACCCCTGATTCATGCCATGCTGTCAAACCTGTTGTTCTTCATTTTCTYTGTACTTAAATCAACAAAAACACATAATGCAACTGTCTTCCCAGTTCCTCCTAATTGTTCTCAAAAATACCTTGAAGTTGTGGGTTTAAAAACAAAGAGAAGCTTCTACTTTTATATAAGTAAGACTTCAAATTCCTRCAAACACTTTACAACTAATTCTCTTGCAGTTCTTGATTGTACTCTTCCTTGTCTGGGGGTTGTTAACAGTGACTTTTTCAATGAACAAAAAGTGTAGTTTTAGAGTGTTGGAAAACCAAAACAAACAAACAACCCCAACACACYCCCTCCCCCGGCTCCCTTGCTCTACCCCAAAAACTAACAGCCCTTGTTTTATTCCAATTCACTTTACCTGGTTGGTTTACAAGTCTTTTTCAAGGCCTAGTTTTCACAGGGTGGAAACTCAGAGCTGTTGAGACTGGAGGTGGACTAGCTAACAGGCTCAAAGRTAACTTGCTTTGTGGAAATACTGTGCCTCTCACCCAAAATATGGCAATAAACCACCTGCTTCTTAATGTCAGAAGCTGGGAATGAGCTACTGAATAATAAAAAACTTCATCTYGGCCAAGAGTTCATTTCATACAACCAGTCAGTAAGTCCTGCAGAACTTAGACATCCAGAGTAGTAACAATGTACAAAGAATGGTGTGTAATTCATTATTAAATCATCTGAGCCATTTTTATAGTTACTGTTCTTTCTCCTTCTGCACCACAGTCATTTTTCATATTGTCATGACTATTTTGTCTCTTCCTACACGTGGTGATTAAGTATAGACAGTTTCTGCTAATGGACCATTAAATCCATCAGGCAGCCCWTGTCCTGTGGTTACCCTGACAGCTCAGCAACTGCTGCTGTAGTTCATTTGGAAAATAAAAATACTGCCTGCAGAATTRTACAGAATATGGCACAGTTCATGTAGCAGTTGACAAATACGGCTTTAGCACTTCCCCCCCACCCCTACCTCATCACATTGTGTGATCCTGTGAGCAATCTCCTTCAACTCTTTCATGGATTTTTCATCTTGGAAATCATAGGGGAAAGTTTCAGTCCATTCCTTCAGGAGCTGAATGATTTTGGCAGYGAAGGATTTTAGTTTTGCCTAGAAAGAAACAGTGAGTTGATTACTGACTGCAGATCAAATTAGATGATAAAGGTTCACAGAAACCCTGAGACACCCTTGAAAACACTTTGCATTAATAGTAGGTGATGGGAACAAAAAAAAAAGAACAAATTTAACTGTGAGCTAGATTCCTAAATAGTATCATTTAGCCTCCTTTTGTGATAGCTTGGTAATGTCTCTTACCAAACAGTTAGAAGGTATTTTCAAGGTTAGTTGTATAAAACCAGGAAGATGACAGAACAGTTCAAGTGACTTACTTAACTGAAGTCCATGGGGTTTAAGCTCTGAGGCAGCAGTACCTTAGTGTTTCAATCCAAACTGCAGCACCCTACCAACCGTCCTCCATGAGAATTGTTCACAAAGACATTTCTACAGAATTTATCTGACCGCCCAGACTGAGCTGTATGTTAAATAAATGAATGACAGGAAAGTCATGTGTGTTCTCTCCATGAAGTCTAAATCAAAACAGACTTTGAAAATAAAAAGTATTGGCTTTTGCTCAAAAAGCTATCAACCACAGAAAGGGCAGGGTGAGGGTTTTTCTAATTTTTGTTTTGTTACCTGTGAATCTTCCAAAGCTTTTMATCAGTTAGACCTGAATTGGATGCCAATTATTGCACTCTCCATTTTATCAATGGACAGCAGCATCAGTGCATCCAAGGGAGCACTCTTGCAAAATTGAGAGTATGAGGGCTGAGAGCACTTCTAATGAATGAGAAGAATCAAACCTTAATTCAGGTTCTATTTACCCTCCTGCCCAACTTGTGGTGCACTGAGGAGAAAGAGGAAGCTTTCCTTGGTGGAAGTGCAGAAGTCCCCCCAGGCACAGCACAGCCCTTCCCTCCTCAGGGGCAGGAGGGCACTGAGCATGTGAGAGTCACTACAGGAAACTGCTGCAAGACAAATAATCTCTTCCCAATACTGGCAGAACYTCCTGCCAAAACATCATCTCACCGTGGCATGTCCCAGTTTATTTAATCAAAACCAAAGGTCAACTAGATTAAGCTGGTYTTGCTGTATATATTTTTTTTTTTACATCTCACTGTGACATAGTGAGAATATTAGTAATTATTGATAAGAACGCTGAAGTTAAGCCATGCACCCTTGAATCCTCAATCTGACAATAAGGCAGTGTTCCTTGTAAGTCTAGAGGGAATTTTCTTAGGTTTTTAATTTTTTTTTTTKSCYTTTTTTTAAGACCTGCAAACTGCCATCTGCTAGCATGCATTTCCTACCTGTTTTCATTGCCTGCATTTCATTGATGCTGCTACTGAGAGAAACACAGAATAGCTGGATAAGAAGGGCAAAAATAAAACATGACCATTCTTTCTGCCAGCAACGTCTGTCAATGCCCCTCATGTGGTGCTTTAAGGTTTTTCTTAGCAGTGTGAGACAGAGTTCCAGGTTATAGCTGTCTGTCCTCCAACCTCCCACTGTCACCTGCCTTGGTGAAAAGTCCATTTATACTTATTTGCTAGGAAAGACATGGAGCCTGACATTATTAAAGGCACAATCTGTAGGTGGTTATAGACAATTAATTAGCCACTTCCATTCAATTAAAGTTAACAGGCATGTGCCTACTCCACTTCTGTTTACCAACAGCTGCTACAGAACTGTTTTTTAGTATTAMTCATCCTGACTATCCTTTCTTTTTACTTTTTGGGACTGAAAAAGGAGRGGTCAGGGCAGAAAGGTTTCAAAATTCTACCTTAGGCCATGGCAAGCATCTCCATATGAACACATAGTTCATAAAGAATTTACGGGCTGTCTAGACTGACCCCAGCAGCAGATGAGCAGCTGTTTTTTTAAGAGCTGATGCTTTTTTAATGTGTGCTGGTGTGTTGAAGGTTGTTCCTCAAAGACCAGGAGCCCACTGAGGGCTGTCATGGTTTGAAGCAGGTGCAGTGTAATACCAGGCTGGATATTTCATCAATTTTTTTAAGGCATGATGTAGAAGGAAGAGGTTCGAAGGAGAAAAATAAAGCTTTGTGCCTCACTTGTAATACTTTGCTAAATTATCCCAAATTATACTCCATGTAGAACTTAAAATACAGTAGTTTTTGAGCATGGACTTGTCTCTCTTCTATCTACTCTCGAGTTGTCTGGTTTGGCTCCTTCTGTGGAAAGTCAGGCATGTTGCAGGGCAAACTGTATCACTCTTCAGGTTTAAAAAAGCTTAATGTTACACCACATGCTTTGTAACACTCATGGAAATAAGGTGTACACTTCCTGAGAACAATGCTAAAAGACCTTAGTGCAGCAGAACATGGTATTTGTATTTCATRTTGCCCTCTGAGGAAGCCCAAAGGAGCGTGACAGGCTCGATGCATGTGGTAACCCAGATGGAAATCCCACAGATCTGTGGGCAGCAGCACAGCTTCCTTTCTGTTGTGGCTGTGATAAACCCACCAACCTACTTTTCTGCAGTCTTACTCCAGACATGAGCCTCCCCTGGTGAGGCCTGACAGAGTTCTCTGGAGTCCATGGGGAATACTTTTCCCGTAAATATTTCTTTGAGAAGAGAAATAATTCTGTTCATCTAAGTGCTGTGGAKTGACCCTGTTATGCATGAGACAAGACAGGACTGAAAAACAACTCCCAATTAGAAAGGAGGGCAATAGCACTACTGTGCTTGTACGAAAGATTTAATGGCAATGACCTGGTTATGAGTATTTTTTAATTTTTGGGTTAAAAAAGGAGCACTGGCAAGAAAACCCAGGGGAAATAGTAATTTTTGAAGGCACTAATATATTCCAAGACAGGCAAAACGAACCTAATTGAAACTAACTTCTACTTTCTTTTTTTCTTACCTCTTTAGATGTACAAAATACTCTCAAACTGCAGAAAAAAATGCACCACAGTTTTAACAACAGGTTTTTTTTTCTATTTGATAATGCTGTATGAGTGATTTTTCCCTGATAATCTCGCTTGAGACTTTCCAATCTCTAATGCACTTAATGGAGAGTTAAATTCTTTCCTTTATGGAAAGGAAAACCTTGACAGCCTAACTACTGACTCATATATTATAATTGRTGCCTTAAACTGTGAAGTTCTTCCTTTTTATGAGTAGTTAAAAGGACTCTAAGCAGGCTCCAAGACACCCCAGAGTGTTTTTCTTTTCAATYCACTTTTCTCTGGGTTGTATTTCTGTAGAACWCTTTGGYTAGCCAGTAATGTCAAAACCAACARAAYGATAAATATTGTGGAGTGTAACCTCAGAACCTGATTTCTTGCCACTTTTTCAGCTCACATGCTCTCCAGGCTTGTCTGAAGAGACTTGCATAAACAAACTCTATCAGAAACGATCAGAGATGCTTTAACTGCTTTTGTCAGCTATTTCCTGCTATGCAGCCACTTAATTAGAAGGTGCTGGGAGCTGATGATACCTTAATGGATTATGACTGTGAATACTTAAGAGTGTCTTGAGTCAAGAGTTTGTATGYTGTGTGTGAAATGAGATTTTTATTTGTTGCCACACAGAAAAACAAATGTTTGCAAATGCTAGTGGCCAAACTTCTCTGTAAAATGTATAGGTGCTTGCAGTAGAGGGCAGTAAAGTAGTAATTTGGGACAAAGGTCAGAAGTTTAGGTAGTGTTTTCCAAGAAGTTTGTGTTTAGAAGGCAGGAAAAAAATTACAGCTTGTATTAAGGAGGTAGGAAGGGATCAAGGACATCGTAGAAAGAGCAACCAGAAAAGCATGTAAATTAAAGCCACCTCCCAAAAATGTTGTATTGTCACCCTGTGCTTGCTGGTTTTCCTGTAGGCCCATTTCCATACCAGCAGAAGGTGTAAGCGTGTTTGGAATATAAGCTGCTCTGTCTAATATCCTGCTGCTAGCATGTAATKCTGTTTCATTTCTGCTAGGAGGCCATGATTATTTAACACATCTGTGGAGAAGCCACACTTCTTTAAAATTAGTATTGTATCTCTAAATAGCCAGCTGAGGTAGCCCATAGAGACTGCTTTCATATGAAAATCTCTGAAGTGCATTGTTAATCACAGAGGTTTTATCTTACATCCATTYATTTTAAATCCAGGTATTTTCAGATGTGTTTGAACACTTTTTATTCACAGCAGTCTTTCCCTTTTTATGTCCACAGCTCAGATTGACTCATTCCATATTTCAGATGGTCTGAAATATGGAATCTTTTAGTGGCTCCCATCTCTGTTTAGTTCTGTGTTGCTGAGGAACCATCACAACTTCCAGAGCAGAGTTTGCTCAGGCACAAATGAAATTTGGCAGTGGTGCTGAGGACAATTATCACCTCTGAGTACAAAACTGGATGCAGTGGTTCTGCTACCTTCTTTGCCTAACCCCTTGGTTTCCCTAGCACCTACAGGAGGAGTATGCAGATATTTGGAGGGTAGATCAGGGGGCTGACCTGGATGAAAGTCCTTCTGCACCATAGTTTGTTTGTCCTGTGGGACAATTTTGTGACATTAATAAGAGGCTGCACATCAGGAATAGATGAGAGAAAGAAGCCCTTAGGTCAGTATTGCTGACACAAACTCTTTACTGACAAACCAGAGTTGCCTTTTGTGCTCCTCACAGTGCTGATATAGCAAGGGAAGAAACAAAATGGGACTATTAACGTGCTGGAGATTAGGAATGTGAGCATGTAATTTGTATTTCAGAGAAGAAAGGTTCCAAAACATGCCCAGGATTTGCACCATTTACGTTTTTAAATACTTGTTGATACCATCCTGTTTCTGTCACTCTTATTTGCTTCCCAGCTTGGACCCTTCTGGAAGTTCAATTTCAGTCAAAAATTCTTCAGTGCAAATGGTGACATTTGGGTGTAAGTTTGGTTTAACTGGTTGTAGTAAAACATGTTAGYGTAGGTTACTATTTTAAATAAGTGCTTCTCTCAATTTTTGTGAGGGGTGACTTTCTTATTTACTGTTACACAGACTTAAACCATCCCAACAATATCCTACAGCAGAAGTTATTGTTTTCTCCAGTCAGACTCTATTGGAGTTAAGTCAGATTCAAGAAAAAGCTATTTGGGGAAAGCTCTCAAGTGCCAAGCAGCTTGCTGGGCAGGCTTCCTGGCAGATACACATTGCTCCAGTGCACAGCACTGACCTGCAGCTGACTGCTAAGGTGGGACATCAAATGAAAGAAAGGTACTTCCAGAAAAAAGACCCAAATAATTGTGCATCTGGCAAAAAAATGCCAATTACAATTTCCTTTTATTGTTTATCAGTCTATTTAGCTTTTCACTGAAAGGARAGTGGAAAATAAATCACAGTAGCACAACTAACTGAGGGACATAATGGTRCATTTACCTTTTCTGCCTCAGTCCCCGTTTCCAGCTGCTGCTTCTGCTTAATGCAGATCTGCCCCACTTTAGCCAAGAGCTCGTGTGGGTGAATGAAGACTCGTGAGCTCAGTAGGAAAGTGAAGATGTAAGTTCTCTGTGGAAAGAGAAAAAACACAAAACAAGTTGAAAAACTTCAGGAAAACTAATCTGTCTTCCTGGTAAAAGCTGTTCTGTAAAGTACAAATGTAACTTTCCTTCATTTAAGTTGCTATAATTTTTCTTTTCTCCAGAAAAATGTGTTGGTCTTTTCTAGCTCTGTTGGAAGGAAAAAGCTATAGGCTTGGTGGCTGTTAACTGTGGGGTTTTCCAATAATCAAATTATTTCCTTTTAAAATGCCAAACTCAGTGTGCCTAATTAGTCATCGCTTACCAGAACCACAAATGAAATATGTCTAATGTAGGGTGTTAAACTGGTGTCTTAAACATCAGTTGAATGCTGCTTTGTTTCTGTAAGAGTGATAGTTTTTCACTGAGCTGCAGGCAACTGCATCATGTGCATTCCAAACCACAGCTGCAATTTCTTCATGCATGAGGGTTTTTGTCCCTTTTTCCCAACAATCACTGATAAAAGTTTTCACTTAGGTTGGGGGGGCTCTGACAATAATTTGGTTTTAAGCCTGACTTTACTTATTTGGGGCTTGTTTCAGAGTCTGAGTATGAACAATGCTAATAAATACCAACAATGATGATGTCTCATTAGAAATAACCTCTCCATTTGTATTTTAGAAGCTGTGATGCTTCATGGGGTACTTTGGMTGTGTATCCACTGTATCATATTCTGGATAGTTGAACTGGAGTGGGGATGCTTTTGGGTCCTAGTCTTAGTCCAGTGTTTGAAACCAGGCTTCTGTASTGGACTGTAATTGCCTGACTAATGACAGTACCATCTCATGAGTATTTCCATTTTTCCCTTAGGCTTTTTGACAAAATTTGGAGTTGGGAAATTATAGGGGATCTCCTTGGCAATGTATTTCAATTAACCTTGGTTATGTTTGAAATGTGCACTGTTACTTTGACCATGTTTTAGTAATGTGGGTTCGCAGGACACAGCCAAGTGCATTTAAATACTCAGTGTGAGTACACACTACCTYGGATGGGGCAAGTGAATTTAGACAGCTGAAATCTTAGGACCAGTTGTCTACAWTGTGGTATTTCTACTATCAGCTACCAAATTCTGTTCCTTGAAGTCTCTAAAAAACACTTGTATTTAAACAAGAATGGTATCTTCCTGAGCCAAAGATGTTATGGGGTTTCTCTCTCTAATCTCAATAAAATGTGCTATTACTGAAAAATGTTTTCACTTCTCTAGTACTTAGTGTGCTGTGTAATACAAACTTAGCACTAACTACCAAATATCAGGGAAAAAGGAATTTCTTTTTTTAAAACAAAATAAAATAGTACTAACTACAAGTCTCAGTCTTCTGGGAGTGAGTGAAAAGTATAATAGRTTAAACATATGTCTAAACATACCATTGTGTCCTGAGCTTCTGGAGGAGAATAATGAAAGTACAGAGTGAAGTGTGGTATGGCAGAGGCATTTAAAATACTCTGATTTGAAGATCTGGGGTTCACGTATTAAATTAGGAATAGGAGTTCATGTATTAAATTAGAAATAGCATTAATTCTGTACAATCAGAACTAGAGTTCAGCCACAGCCTTTGCCTTTTTTGTTGCTTATGAATGGAGGAAGAGAAGGGCTAACTGGATGTGGGTCAGGTTCCTGGGTGCTKCCACTGATGCCCACAGAAGATGGACCGTGGGGCCATCTGACAATCAARATCTTGGCTGACTGAGCAGGTGGGCAGTGCCAGGACACTGATAGCCATGTCTTCCTCCTTGATGGCACAGTGGCAAACATCCCCCTCAAATGTACAGCTGGAAATTTAAGAATTTAAGCTTCTGTTTGATATTTCATGTCTCTCCAGAATTTCAGAAGTTTGTATTTTACATTTATGGTGACAAAAACTTGAAGTTCATAAATTCTATAAAAACCTATGGTAGTGGATGTGATGTGTTATGGGCACTAAAATTAGGCTGAAAAGCTGACCTGATTCAGAAAAGGGGGCTTGGTTGTGTTATGGGACAAGGTATCAGGTCTTCTGCTCTTGTGCGTATGAGGATAGTTCCTAAACTGACACATTCCCCACTCAGAATGAAAGCAGCAGAAGGAATTGTGTTGGGTTGTGAGATTTGGGGTGGGGGTTGTGTGTTTAACCTATAACTATGCCTAGTGATCCTCTGTTATATTTTGTATCTATCTTATGTGTTCATTGTTGTCATTGTTGTCCCTGAGCTTAAAGCTGTGAGTCTGGACTGTGTGGAACAGGAATTTAGCTGTTGGGTGTGTTAGCTGTCACTGGGTTGTGTGAAAATTTTTGCACTGAAGACTTGAAGCAACCCTCACTTTTACTGTATTTTGYATTTAAGAGATGAGATGGGTGGGGAGAAAAAGGACTTGACACTTTGATCCCTTCCCCACATTCTTGTTTTGGGAGTTTAGAGGCCTGTCTGAAACATTTCTGTATGTGCAAGCAGCAAGGAACCACAGCTTAAGGCAYGCTGCCCTGGCAGTGACCTTTGCTCTGATAAGCTGGAGCACATTCTTTTCAGCAAAGATGTAATTTTGCTTCTCATGATAATTCTAGCRTTGGTCTCCTTGGTGGGAGCTTGTGTGTGATGTGGCACCGTGTTCATCCAGAGGGACTCTGAGAAAGGGCCACTCACAGCATTGTTTCCCTGCTGTCACACAGCAAGGAAAGCATGACACAGATGACCAGTGCTTTTATTTGCTTWCTTTGATAATGTTCATAAAAGTTTGGAACTAGCAGGATGCAGGCCATGGCAGTGTGTACTTTCCATTTAAGGCTTGCTGATGTGTCTCTGTAATCACTGTATAGCTGAACTGAACCCATGCAATGCTTTCTCAGACAGCACTGTTCTTTCAGGTTTTAAAAACAAATTATTATTCCTTCTGGAATCCATCTGCTGTGTTTTTATTCAATTTTTTAAAGTCGCTTAACTGGTACTAAGGTTAGATTTGTTACTTTGGAAAACAAAATTGTTCCATTGTGGTCAATCAATTATACTATACTGGTATCTAATTTAGGGGTTTTTTGMTACTTTTATTACTGACACAGACAAGGACTCCAATTAAGAGCCAAATTAAAAATGACAGCAGTAGTGACCCCCTCATCTCCTTGCCTCTCTGCTGGTAGCCATTCCTTATCCAGTAAATTCCAGATTGGACTAAGCCATGCTTCTGAGCTTACTGGTAGGACTCAGGGGCTAGGAACCCAGTTGTTTTGGATAGCAAAGATTTCATACTGATGTCATRTGCCTTATCTAGATCAAGAATTTAGGTGATTTTTTTTTGTATCTGCATGACTGTACACATACAGGCTAAATGTTATCACAGTGTAAAGAAAAATAAATAGTCTCTGAGGCAGCCCTCTAGCCATGAAGAGGATGGTTTGGAGAAGGACACTTAGCTCTGAAGCTAGCTGRTTTGTTGAAGAATGATTTAAAAATGCTTCCACAAGCTATAAGAGTGAAAGTTAAGCTCCGGTTATCCTGAAAGTGACAGGTATTTGGGAGGAGAGGCAAAAAAAAAAAGTCCTTTCTGCACTTTGAAGAACATAAGTTGACACAAAAGGGGCTTGTGCTTTGCAAGAGAATAAGAAGCCAGATTCCTTTAGTGCCTAAAGTTGTTGCTAAGGGATGAGCTGAATTATATTTAAAAAAAAAAAAGACAGAGCACAAGTGCACAAGACTAAAGAAGGAATTGTTACTCTCTGACCCAAGAATGCACTGATGACTTTTCGAGGAGGTGGAAAAAAAGAAAATTTCTCTGTGTGCTCTCGCTGCTCATTCTGGAACTTTGTGAAACATTTTCTTCACATATTTTCTTGCTTGGGCACAAGGGTTGCAGACTGGTACATTCCATTCCTAACCTCCTGAACTCCTCTGTCTCATGAGTATACATTTTTCTATGTGCTGAGCAAGTCCCYGTACACAAACAAGACTCAAAAGAGCAGCACACAAATGTAGGCGCTTATCTTTTCTGTCCTCCTTTGCCTGTCTTGTGTTCTGCCAACATGGCAAATACATTTTTGTTTTGCCTCTGTAACCAGCACAGAAAGATACCCTGTGTTTGTTTTCTCCCCCGCTCCCTTTTTCCTGTCCAGAAGGTTACTGTGATCATAAGCTCCATGCACACAGGCGGCAAAGCCTTGTGAGCATTGTGCTCRGATGTAGTCATCACAAAACTTGGAGCAGTACTGCAACTTAGAGCTGTGTAACTCTGAAACCAAGGTAGCCTCTGCTGCTGTTACCAAATAGCTTCTCTTGGGAGAATTAATTGGTGGGATCTTGCTGCCTTTCCTTGCATGAGCAGCAGACCCACGAGACTGAGAGGTGTTGATACTTTTCTCTTGAAAATCCAGGTACTCTTCTGACAGGGTATCAGCCTGAAAGGCTATCACWAACCCTCTGTGTCAACTCCCCTAAAATCACAAATGAGCATGAAATGAAGTGATAACATGTAACTGAAGTGAAGTAGAAAACCTGCGTTTGAAGATGACTGGACATACAGCTCCTTCTTCATGTTGTTCAGAGCTTATTTATCTAGTCACTTTATAATTAATCCTTTCAGTTAAATTGGGGAGTCTGGTTTAACTAAGGGTATGTGTTGTGCTGTGCAGGAGATGAATTTGGTTTACTGCTGTTGTCCATCTCTCTTTCCCTGGAGTTGCCTCTGAGTGCTCCTGTTGGATGTTGAGCAGTGAGCTTGCAGGGTGGGGTCTGTGACTGCTYGGTTTGTAATGCACTCTTGCGTGGGATATGAAGGGATAGCACCATGGAAACCAGCAGCATTCCAAGTAAGCTGCAGACCCCTGAAGTAATACTCACTTCATGGAAACATTTTCAGAGTAGCTGTGTTATAAATAGATCTTATGCTACAAGGTACAATATGGGACATGTATTAGCAGCTACTTAAAAAACAGCTGCAGTCCAAATAACAAGTAACCATATTTCAGTATCACATGAAAAAGAAGGAACTGAYTCCTCAGAGCAGCCTAAAGCTATTCCACACCAGCTCTATCCACTGCTCCCTTCTGTGCATCTGCTCTACAATAGGTTTTTGGGGAGTGGGATGGAGAATTTAATGTCTAACAATGGTTAGGTTATCCCTCCGAGTCTTGTAAAGGATTTGGTACTGGCAGCACAACCGTAAGTTGGGCATTTTGAAATATAAGGTTTAGGATCACTTTTGAACCAGAATAGTAAACCATGCTGGTTTTGCTCTTTTAATCCTATACTGGTGATWGATGGCAATTCTGCTCCATATTCCCATCATCCCACATGGAGAGTGGATGATCATGGTGAGGATGTGTGTGTATACGTGGGAGCTTGGAGGGACTTTACTGGGATTTAAATGAGACCACAATTAAACATTCTACACAAATTAGACTGAGAAACATATAAGATATAGCCCATGAAAACAAACATTATGTTTGACATACATGTTAACAGTGACTGCAGTTTCTGCTTCCTTGTTAGTTTTTATGAAGTGCTGGTATATTTCTGTCACAGCTMCTGATTTTTCAGAGCTCAAATAGAATATATGTTATATAGCCTTTCTGATCTTTGGTCATTTGTTTCAATAKTATCTTTTGTTAATTACAAGGAGTAATTTTTAGTGAAAAAGTGATACCTTAGTAATATCCTAGGTTCAGATTTTACTGCATATCCTACAGCTATGAGTAATATTCACTTTGAGGACTGTGTTGAGGATGTTCAACCAGTTGCAAAATCTGGCAGWTTTTCAGACTCAAGAACATTCATTATTACAGAATTGTCCTATTAACATGTCTTGAGAAAGAGGATATTTTAATTAAAATCTATTTTGGGTTGTGGATTTTTTTTCTGATGGCCTAACTAGGATATGCATACAAAATTAAGGGGAAAAAATAGTAGAGCTGTTTTCAGGTCTGCTTCCATAGGTAGGAATTGGTTAGTAGTTAATCTTGGCTGCATTAGAGCTAAAGCAGCTTAGTAGTATGAAAATTCWGTGGCTAATAATGCTTTTAATTGGTTCTTAAGGTACCCATTTGAGTTCAAGATGGCTTTATCTTGCTAACAAGTGCTCTCATTTAAAAAACAGGGAATATCCCTATTGAGCAACATCTTTAGTGAATGAATATTGCAAGTAAAATAAATGCACYTTTAGCCTACTTCTCAATCTTGGTAGAATTTCATGAGAGAGCAGCAATACAGACACTAATGCAGTAAAACTATGGGAAGGAAAAAGAAAAAACCCTTTCAGTGGCTACTTACATCAGGGTAATAGTCCATGGTGGGCACCAGGCGCTCTATCAAGGCCTCCAGTGATCCAGAAATAAGGTTCCCATCCTGATAAACAGGGTCCACACATCTCTCTCCCATGTCTGGCTGCACTTGCCCACTACAACTGGAACCAAGCATGCTGGAAAATATTGGCGTCTGGGGCATAGTTTCCTGCAGAAGCGACAAAGAAMGGGAGAGAGGGTTAAGCTTTCTTGCAGGATGTGTGGGTTTTACAGAGGCATACATTAAACACAATTACATATCTGACTGAAGGCAGCCTCAGCATTCAAGCTGAGTTCTGAATCCAAGCAGTYACACATCTGCAAGCTGGCTTGGCATCTGAAATGCACTTTATGTYTCTAAGGCTGCAGATGCACAAGCTGTAAGAATTTTCCTCACTGCACTCGATTTCTTCCTTCTCCCCAGGTTTTCCCTGGTTCTTTATGCATGAAACTAGACAGAGGTGAAAATACAGAATGCTTTCTGAATTTACAAGCTACTGAACAAACAAATACTGAGCCTTAACGTTCCTCTTTTTACTCTCTCAGATCAGATCTTTGGCCAAAACACTTCACTTGTGATGATAAATCCTTCACCACTTTTGTAGTTAGATGTAATCCAGTTCTCAGCACAAGTGCATCTTCTGCTCATAGATATCACTAGAAACAGTGGGGGATATCCTGTCTGAACAAAACTGCCTTTTAAAAAAATTTATTTTACATGTATGTGAAACCATGAGCTGGGTGGAACTGTGGCATATGCTGTAATATACAAGCCTAATTTAAACAGTCTCTTTRGAGATCTATGTTTAGGAAGCAAACCTATTGTTGCAATACAAAAACTACACGAAGGTTTGGGGTTTGCATCTCCCATCCCTTGGCCACATCKGCATCACTCTACCGCAGTCTTTCAGGAAACTGTAGGGGGTCTTTTGTTTGTTTGTTTAAAACTGGCTACAGCTTAAATCTATGCAAAGGCTAAACAAAACATCCTGCTACTTTATGTAAAGGTTGAAAATACTCTTCAGCATCAAAACAGTTCCCCCTGGCTGCTGAAATAGTCAAGACTGTTTAGGAGATCAAGTGAAAAGAAGGCAGCGTTAACTCTTGAGCTGCTGTCCCACTGTCTCGGAAAGAGACAAGATATTGACGTAGATGAAAAGCACTTATGTAGATGAAAAGGATTAGGCCATTACCGGTACCTTTAACCTGACAGCTGTTTCTAACTGCGTTCATCTCTTGCACTTAAGTCCCTGAGCTATTTTTTAATGCAAGGCACATTTTTCCYCTCAAACTCTCCAAAGTCAATCATTCATGTTTACAACTGGAATACAGAACATTTTTCTCTTCTTGAGCTCAGATGAATGCTAGGTACATTGTAAGGAAAAAAATACCAGTATTAACAGAACTTCTTTATCAAGGTGACAGATTTACTTATGTGTGAAGCTGATAAGTATAACTGTTTCTGCAGCTTTTACCAAAAGCTCTTTGCATACATATGTGATAGAGATATAAGGGAAGTGTGGTTCTCTGTAAGTTAAAATATAGCAGCTTAATATAGCTGTTTAATAGCAACCAGGGAGACCACAGTGAGGAGTGGAGTTCAGTTTCAGAACTCCAGGACATAGAGTCAAATAAAATAGAAAATATAGGATGTAATGTCGTATAAAGAAAAAAAAAAAAGAAAAATTACAGTAAGGACATTGAGGTTACTCGGTATTTCACACATTTATCTGTGAAAAGGCCCCAGCTTTGCAATACACAACACTCTGAGAAACCACTAGAGCATACGCTGAAGCTGACGGCTTTACTATCTGTACTATGTAACTCGCCAGTAATTTGCTTTTTTCCCTTTTAAGGTCCATAGCGATACAGCCCGGAGCTGCTTGCAGGATGGTCTGGCTGTGCTGAGCACTTTTGGCTAACAGCGTGAAGTTGCGCAGGGCTTTTAAAGAAAGCTAGCCATCMAACAAATCCCCACTGAAACGATGCTTTAGCGGGAAACGCGCCCCGCTTTTGCCATCAAGCCTTTTAAACTCCTTTACGGCGCTCAGTGTTGCATCAGTTTTGTTTTTAAGGACCCCTCCGGGGCGCAGCCCGTTCCGCTCATCCTGCGGTGCCCCCGGGACCATCTGMGGGGCGCGACCGCCCGGGTGTCCCCGGGGCGAGGGCAGACCCACAGCGGGCACAGCCGGGGTGAGCTCCGCCGCCGCGACCCCGCGCTCCTGGGGTGCTCCCCGAGCTGCCCCAGCCCCGCAGCACCTGCCGCCGCCGCACCCTCCCGCCTGCCCCGCACAGCGCTGCGGCCGCTGCCGGGAGCCGCTCTCTGCCGTGCCCGGCTCGCCGGGACTCGGCGGGGCGCTGGCTCCACCGCAGGGGCAGCTCCGCGCTCAACCCAGCCGTGCCCCCCTCCACGCTGACGGGGGTTCCCGCGGGGCAGCTCCGCGCTCAAGCCACCCGTGCCGTCCACGCTGACGGGGGTTCCCGCTCGGCAGCGCCGGCGCCCCGTACCCGGAGCAGCTTACCCTCATCTTCGTGGCGGCGCGCTCGGCCGGCGGCGGCCCCGGGCCCCGCGGCTCTGACAGCTCTGCCCGCCCGCCCGCGCCGCTCCCGCCGCGCCTGACGTCACGGGCGGCGCGGCGCCCCGTTGGCTGCGCGGGAGCGGGGCCCGTTCAAACGGAGCCGCGCGGGGCGGGGGCGCTGTGGGGGGAGCGGGCCGAGCCCTCCGCTTTTGGCAGCGTTTGATCTGTCTGCTTGCTTTTGATTTTTTTGGTTGGTTCCCCCTCCATTATTTTTCTCCTCCCCCCACTCCCTGCGCGCCTCTTCCTCCCCGCTGTGCCCGTGCGCGGGTAGCGCTCCCGGCGGGGCTCCGCAATCGCGGCCGCCCAGCCCGCCCCGCTGATAATTGTTTCTATTCTTCTTTCGGCCGGACTTGTTTCTGTTTTCKAGTTGGCTGAGCCAGTCCGATAGCCCTGGCTGGTCGCAAGCCGTAGGGCTGTGCGGGACCAGCCCTGTGGTGTCACACACGGGCATCACGAGTGCCTGTGTAGGATCTGATATCCCATGGAAATGCTCYGGGGTGCATCCAACCGCCCCACAAAGTCCCTCACCTGTAACCAAGAGCGGCTGAGGGCTGCCGTCTTTTCACCCTTCCTCCACACAAACAAATCTTTCCCATCCTGTTTCTCGTCTTACCTGAACTGGGATGGCTTATTAGTTGCTATATCGTCTCCAGGCATTAACTAATTTTATTTTTGTCATTAAAATAATTTATTTAATTGCTGTATTTGAATAGGTAGCAGAAGCCCTCACTGGTTTCCATGGTGATTAATGTAAGAAAAGCCTTTTTGGAACTAGGCACGCCACCATGGGTAGGTGGGCACAGCAAATGAATTTGGGCACATTCACGTCCTCAGGAGTGTGAGGAATAGATTAGCGATTGCTCACAATTTGAGGACAAGCACTGTCATCCCTCCTAAACACACGTTAATTTCTAGAAGGATGTGCAGCTACTCATCATCTTTTACTGCTTGCCTGCTAAATTCTTTCTTGGTTTCCAAATTCTAATAGATCTGCTAGAGGGATTATTTTCCTCATTTAAAATGAGTTTTTTCTYTTAAACAACTTGAAAACTCACCTTTGTTTTTCCTCCCTGCCAAGCCTGCTTTGCTRTTCGTCTCAATCCTGTCTATTAGCTGTACTGCACAGCTTTTAGAGTGTGCAGGTCCTGTAGCAGACCTGATGCCTGTTGATGTTGAGGYTTTCCTCAGTTCTGCTGCCTTGGACACCAAGCAGGTTCCAGGGGGCAGTCCCAGATWGCAATCCAGTGGTCTGACCTGCTGCACTGCCCCGTTAGGACCTTACTGAGTAATGCCACACGAGGGTGAGGGACAAGTTTTGTTAAGTCTTGTTCAAACATCTTGAAGTTCTTTATAAAAAATAATTGAAAGCAGAAGGTAAGAATTTGTCGGCTATCACTGTATAACATGATAATATTTCTTTGTGAACACTGTGAATGTCTTTTAATACCTCATCTAGTATTTGTCGCTAAGAACAACACCAGCAAGCCTGCAAATAAGTATGCAAGAAAAACAGGTATTGGATTTCATGCTATTTCTGTGCTAATCTGTTTTCCCACCTTACTCAAACATTTGCTGAGGCTTGTAGAAGAATATGTCCATTAATCTTAGCAAAACATACATAGTTAATTGAGCTCTAGTCACAGATGCAATCTGTTGTAAAAACAACCCCTAATCTTTTTGTTTGTTTGGGSTTTTGTTRGTTTTACTGACATCAGAAACTARATCTGTCCTATCACTGGAAATAAGAAATGTAGGAATTAAGAAACATTCTAATGGAATTAAGGAAAACTATGCTAGCTAGGCATGCTCTCCTCTGAGACATGTCTCTATACTGTGTGTTTTTGTATATTCCTCCCTTCAGTAGCCCAGCGGAGTCTGTTTAGACTTTTTTGTATGTATATAAAAAAAAGGATGTAAAGCAACGTATGTATGTATATTTCTTGCTTACATATATACCTAG
This sequence comes from Malurus melanocephalus, assembly GCF_030028575.1. Classification (NCBI taxonomy): domain Eukaryota; kingdom Metazoa; phylum Chordata; class Aves; order Passeriformes; family Maluridae; genus Malurus; species Malurus melanocephalus. Next base: position 2,297,936 of record NW_026623281.1, read on the forward strand.
GTATGTGTATATAAGTGTTCAGGGGTGTGTTCGGATGCGAGTTCAGTGAAATGCCTTTTTTTTCCTTTCCTAGGATACATGGTACTTGGGTTTGGGGACACTGTCTTGTGCAGTCAGGTTGGAGAGGTAGTTTTTACACATCGGAGGAGCTGAAGGCATGAATTCAGCTCATACAGCATGTAACAGATGAATCATGTTATCATTTTATCTCATTTTGCCTTCTGTAAAGTGTGGATGATGACCTTTGGCTATCTATATTCTGAACGCTGAAATCTGTTGATACAGAATTCTCTAAGGAATAATTGTTTTTGGAGTTATGTAAGGTCTGTTCCTCAGCAAATTGCTAACGTTTTGAAGATGTTYTCATCAGGCACTGCCTCATGTTGCTGGTGGGTGGACCCTAGGGCAAGTTTAATCAGCAGAGCCTGTACTCACTCTCTAGCTTGCTTTTGAGGCAGCACTGCTGTGGTTCGTTTCAGCTGGCCAGAGCAGCATCTTGCTGCAGAGTGAGTCAGCAGCGCTCACACTGTGACTGTCTCAACCTTGAAGGTGCTTCAGCCTCTCTCACACTGGCTGACATCACCCTGACACACTCCGTTATTGTATCATTAATGACCTGGAGTGACACTTGCACTATTTGGGTTCTATTCCTGCTTGTGCTATGGATATTTGACTGACAAATTTTTTAATCCCACTGTGCTCTTGGTGTTCATCTGTGAGATGCTGATAAGGGTGTTTTCACRCTGTTGCACTTGCTTTGTATGTTTTTATATTTGGGCAGTAAGTTTTTGCTTTGTTGTGCTGGAATACAGTTTCTTAATAGAGTTACATCTCCTCTTGAGTGGAAACTTGCTGGTCAACAGCTTGGTAAAAACAATATTAGCAAAGAGGGATGAAAATGAGGGAGAGATCAATTTGAGAGTGAAGGTAATAAAGTTATATTGAGAGTCAGGSAAGAAGAAACTTGAGATTTTCCCAATAGTTTTAGAAAACAGTGTTTTGGAAACAGCTTACTCAAATGTGCCTATGTGTATATTTAAAATGTAGCTGTACGTAAGAAAAGTCAGTCATTAAAATGTCATTAATGCTGATTTGGAGCTATAAACTCAAAGAACTCAACTCTCCTAGAAGTGCTGTCCTTGAAGCTTTTATTGTCAAGCTACTCAAGTCACTCACTCGGTCACCTGCCACAGGAGTCTGTTAATAATAAACATTTGGTTTCATTTAATGGAGTATGTCAACATGCTTTAAAGCCCCAGCATCTGCATTCAAGGAAGCAAAGAGAGACAAAGCCAGAGGAACTGGCATTGAAAATGAACCCAACTGTGTATGGCATTGATTAAATACCAACATGGGATCGAGTCTTCATCTCTGCATTCCCCCTTTTACGTACACCCTAGGACAGTCTTTGGAGTGCTGCTGGGTTTAATGTACAGCCTTGTCTCTTGCTTGGAGGGACAGCCTGAACTGTTACCCAGAGCTCTCCAGGCCTTGCAAGTGGCCATGAATAGAGAGGACGGTGTTTGTGTGTCCTGTTCTCTTCCACTGGTCCATGATCCCCACAGAAACCCCACTTTGTGCCCCTCACCTTCACAGGTGTGGTGACAGCAGCGTGTTCTGCTTCTTGCCAGCTTGGAAGGCTTTAAGGCCGGCACCCTGATGTTTTCAATTGGAATTCAAAAAAGAATTCTGTATTAAATATGTGCATTTTATTCATGGGTTTTATGGATTGATGTCCATTTTAGCTGGACTTGAGATAAGGAATTTGTGCAGGAAAATGCCATTTAACTCCATGATGGGCCTTAGGGCTTTTACATGGACGCATTTCATGATCGTTTGTGAGACTTTATAATTTAATGAGTAGAATGTAGGTAGAGCTCAAAAGGCTCAGGTGACTGCCTTCAGCAAACTTTTGGGTTCTGGTTTTATTTGTAGGGCTGCACAAGTGTTCAAGATTTCCTTGTTGTATACAAATTTTAAGATTTTAAAAGCTGTTCTCAAACCATTTTTAGATGAATTTGAAGACCTCTAAATTTCAGAGATTCATGCTGCAGAATAGCTTGATGGCACATTAATAACTTGGCAGCAGATGGGAGTGGGAGGAAGGAGTTTCAAATGGTGGTTCTGAACCAAGCAAAGCTTTACAAGCTTGAAGCAAGGTAGAAAACRCTAGCCAGCAGTCTGTGCTTATTACTGACCGTGCCTTTGTCTCCCTCTCTCTGACCTGGGACATGATGAGTCCTTCCACATTATAGTTTTGTCAGACCCAATGGGTATTGTACTTTGAAAATGGCATTTTCCACTTTGAAAATGTTTTGCTAAAGAGGTCCTGACCAGCTCTTCCCCTTAGGTATCCAGCAATTTTAAGGGCAAACCCAGAAGAAAACATAGGAGCAACTTAAGATGTGGTTTGTTGCTATGTCTGTTTTTAGTTCTAGCTGAAAGGGAAACCTAGCTGTGAAAATTCTGTTCCATGTCTGTGGATCCAACTGTGTTTTCACTGGCATAAGGTCAGCTCTGTGACACCACTGAGAACACCTCTCTGCTGGGAAATGTGAAACAGGTTTTTACCAATGCTCAGTCTGCAGCTCCCCCTTGGACTAAAAGGAAAGATCTTCCCCAGAATTTGGAGAGAACACGGTGCTAATCCCCATTTTTTTTGTGCCTGTGCCAAAATAACAGATTTAACATAACCTGACACAAGTTGCCTGTGATACTGGTGTGTGGCTGTTAATTAAAAACTGAGGTTTTAATGGTTATTTTGGCACTGCTGCCAAAAGAATTTAACTAGTAGTCTGATTCCTGGTTTTCATAGTCATAGAAATCTGTAGGTTTCAGGAATCATCTTGCCAGCTGATTACAATTTGAAGTACATTCAGCTGGGAAACAACACTGTAATATATCATGAATGTCTTTATCATAGTCTTGATTGGTGTGGATCAATCAGCTTTGATTAAATAAAATGTAAGTATAAAGGGGTGATACTTATCCTTTGCATCAAGGATGTAACAAGAGATCCTTTACAGAAGTCTGAGGACCTCAGCTCATTTAGAGGCAGAGGAGAGTTAGAGAATGAACTAAAGGATAAGATCTTGGAAAAAGATGTGGGCTGGGCCTGCTCTGCATAAAGGAGCTGCTACCACCAAATGGCAATTTATGTGTTTTCAGGAGGTGATGGAGCCTTCTCACTCTTTTTTCAAGAAAGGGCAGAAAAGGTACCAAAAAATGTTWTAGCTGTTTTTAATGTTTGYACTTCAGTCTGATTTTGACTACAGYAAGAAATATTAGAGGTATGTTGATGTAATATGTATTCTTTGTATTAATTTTATTTCAGGCCTTTTAAAATTGAATATTTAAAAACAACCAATATTCTATTTTAAATTTGGCTCAAGTTTGGGATCAAGATGAAGGAGTTCTGGACAGATCCTAGTTAGCGTGTCCTTTACTTGCATATTTATGCTTGTGACACCAGCAATTCCAAGACTGTGCCATTGAGCAGAAAGGGAAAATCAATTATGCCAAGAAGGGAGCATGTACATACATCAGCAATTTGGGGCCCAGGGGAAGAAAAATCTGCATGACTGCTGATGTCAATCTTCTTGATAYGGTATTTTTGTAAATGCACGTGGGTTGCTATTTCTTTAAACTAGCTCAACAAAAAAATAAGTTTATTTTTAGTGTTATAACTTCAGGGCATCACAATTAGCAGATCAGAATTGCTAGTTGGATTAGTCAACCTTCTGTTTGCTTTAGCAGAAACTATGACAGTGACATTGTTAGCACTCGCACAGGTATTTTGGAAGATTCATTAAGCTAAGTTATGGTATACTGCCCCCCCAATTTTCATTCTTTTCGGTTCTACAAATTTTATTTTTCAGCTGATGGAGAGAAATTCTGGGCTGATGAGCTCACCTGCAGCTAATGTTAGTATTAAAACATTTCAATTAAAGGTGCAATGTGTCTTGCCTTACTTGCAGTAATTCAGGTAATTCAGTTCCCATGAGCATCTATTGCTTGGACTCCTTTTGCTGACACTGCCAACAAGTTCATCAGCAATTTTTTGGGAGTTTTAGAATAGTCTGAAGTCTACTTATTTTGCGGGGGCATTAACTGCTGTTGGTTTAATTCTAATGGCTTTATTTGGAATAGAATCAAGGTGTGATAGTCTTGACAATATCTTGAGGAAAATATATGGAGAAGCTGTCACCAAATTAGGTATTCAAAATGAATTTTTAAGATAGCATTTTGATGAATGACAAGATCTAGTGAASAAATGAACGAGCTCCCAAGCCTATTTATATTTAGTCTCATTTACAAGCACTTTTCTGACACTTTCCTTTCAGCATAGTTTGARCAACCTGGGAAGGACTTGCACTCTCACATGACATCAGATGTATATTGAATTGATGCTGAGTAGTACAGAACACAGGTTATTGTTTCATTTATTTGTGTGCTTATCCTTTGTTACAAATCCTRGGACACAGCCTCGGGCTATTCAAGCACAAACTATTGAAAGTGAAGCCCTAAAACAGTGTGGCCCTATGCAGTCAAATTTGCACTGTGTTAAGCTGAGGACTGTTCTGCAGGTGAACAAATCCCCTGCTATAGATACATACATGTTGAGGGTAAAAAATTTAAAAAAAAAAAAAAATCAGTCATCTACCATCTAAACTGTGTATTAGTGATATCAACTGAGCAATTTAGTTCTCTGTTTTGCTAAAGTATCTTGACATAAATCAGTCACAGAATTCTCATGACTGAGCTACTTTTGCCCAACCCGTTATGAAAATATCTTTATAAAGACATAAATGTAAGTGTACTGCAAATAAAAGAAGATTTAGTGCCTTCCTGGAGCTTTTATTTCCCCGGTGGACTGTACTGGTCAAGCCACRATTCAAATAGCTGCTGATGAAAAAACAATGTGCTCCTTGAGCCTATTTGCTTTGTCATTTAGGACTGGCACTCACCTTAAAGCTGGCTATGTCAGAGAATAACAAGTTTCAATTATTTCTATTTGGATATTTCTTTAGAGGCAGGGGGAGCACTTATATCTTTAGCACTAGGATATTAAAAAATTTTCACCCTTTCTGCCTTTTTCAAGTTCATTGTGCCAGTATTAAAAATCATTTAGGGAGTTGTTTTAGTATTTTATTCAAATTTTACAATTTATATTCTTCCACCTTGTTACTAGAGGAAGAATCAAACAAATACAGTGAACTGGAGAGCCCTGTATGTTTTGATGAGTCTGGATTTCAACCCTACAGCTGCTGCTGTGGCATGAAACAGATGTCATGTCAGCCAGCAACTTCAAAGGGGATTCCCTGGGCATGAGCATGTGGGAAACTTAAAGCTGATACTCTTCCCCAGGGGAGTTTAGTTCCTTCTGTTTCTCACTTGTTCCCCTTCAGATTTCTATGCAGTAGCTGTTCATACCATGGGCACAGCCTGCTTTAGTTCACGTTTAGAGACTTTTTTAAGGTTATCTGTGGCTGGATTTCCCTGTTTTGGGTTTTTTGTTGTGGGGGTTGGTTTGTTTGGTTTTGACTTCTTATTTTCTTTTATGCAGGGTTGCAAAAGCTCTCTAAAATCCGTGGTCATGTTAGTAAAATGTTTTTTATAAAGAGAGCTCAGAAGTCTCGAATCTCTATAGAAATCACAAAGTGCTCTAGTAGTTGATGATGTTTTCCCTGTGTTTCCTGCTTTCCTAACTACCTTTTTTTGTTCAGAGTTAGGCAAGATAGAAATGGATCCAGATTTTAGRTATAAATGAGGAGAGAAGCTGTAGAGAGATATATGTTGGATTTGTGAAATGAGGAGCTGTSTGTAAGAAATGGCTGCAATAAATGTAATGAAGAATTTAGTGGTGTTCAGAAGCATAGTCTCTGCTTGCTCAGGAAAATACAGTCAGCTCTGTTACTTGGTTTTATCTCTGTAAAGTCTCAAAACAGACAGCACTCTACATGCAAACTGTAAAATGTTACGTAAAGCTCASGTACACGCACATGCATTGCGTAAAAACTAAAACATGTAACCAATATTTCATTTTGGATAGCAAGAATGAAAGAAATTCTTAAAATTAAACTAATTTCCCTGCCATCCTGTTCCTTCCTGGTGCTTCTGTGTGTCCTGAACTKATAGTTACCTACTGTTTGACTGATATTTGAGCTGGTGGTTTAAAAGTAAAAGCTTTCAATGTCTTGGCAGATTTCCTGGGCAGCCTATTCATAATGCCTGTAACTTGCCTAATTATATGAGATTTTTGGCCAGGTAGTACTCTCACACTTTAAGATCTGCATGCATGAAAAATGCTTCCAAGTGCCTTGCTCCCAAATGTAGCTGCTCAAGAGTAATGATTTAACAGTGCTGCAGTACTGACTGTTAATTTGGAGAATGTTCACTGAAAATCAGGTTTTTTTTCTTGTGTAGGAGACTAGTTCCCTATGAGCATTTTATAATTTCCTCTTTTCTCACTCAYGGCTCCCACAGAATATGTACATGGCAAAGACTAGCTAGAAATCCTAAACTTACAAGGCATCCCACTGGGAGTTAGTTCAGACCTAATAATATTGAAGTAAAAAAATACAGATTGTTCCACATGAAGTGTTGCAAATTCTCTAATAAAATCTGGCCTAATTAGGGACATCTAAAATGYTCTATTGTGTGTTTTCAGCATAAATGTTTTATAGATTTACATTTCATGACCATTTTCTACTGAAGAGACTATGTTCTATCATTTTATGTTGTTTTAAGAATAATAATTAGGACCATAATACAGAACATTATAAGCAAAATTCTGCCATGATTATGCACCAGACTGCATCAAATCACTCTGAAAAGCACGCTGAGGGATTTCTTGTCATATTTTGAGTATAGCCTTTCCAGAAAAGGGGATGTATCACATTGTTACTGCTTCCATGTTCCTTACTGGATCTGCTGTTTCTTTGGTATTAAAATTCAGTGATGCTGGAGAAATTTGAGACTGCAGAGGCACTCAAATGTTGGCATTTTAAGCACCTGAGCTGTAAGTTGAGCAGAGTCTTGCTGCCTTCCCTCCATAGACCTCTCACACCTACATCTATTGAAGTGAGGAAGGGTTTGTTCAAGTGGAGCACTTGGTTCTGGAAGTGAAATTGTAATTTTAAGGCAAAAGATGAAAAGCATTGAATATGCTAGTGCTTTTTTTTTATTAGTGGCTATTTTTAAGAGCAAGTTCAAGTCTTGACTTGCCCTAGCATTTCATATGAAAGATAATAATTCATTTTAGCTAGTACATTAATTAACTTTTGTAGTGTATATTCTGTGAATTTGTCAAAGGGAGTCTATTGAGTGAAATAATTTTTTTTATTATGTTGCTAAAGCTTGTTTGCTGCTACTAAAAATCTAGAGAACATTGATTCGTTTATATAATCCCTTCATTTTTTATGGTTTGCAAAATCCTAGCAAACTTAAAATGAAGTTAGTGAAGAAAGGCAATACAGAACTTCAACAAGGGCTTCTGTAAATAAACACACAGAAACCCAGGCACAAACCATGAAAAATCATCTCTGTCCTGTTGTCTGATACCCGTGTCAAAACTGTGAATAACAAGGCACTGAGCCTGAGTGCCAAGCACTGCCTGACTTGGCACTGCCCACACTTTGCACAGAACTATGGAGACAGCAACATRAGTCAAGGAAAACAGGTCTCTGCTAAGAGTGCAAAAGCCAAAGAAGCATCCCTATATATCTTATTCCTACAAACTGCACTGCCATGATGATCATCTGAGCTCCAGTCTTCACAAAATCCACAGAGTAAAATTACACAAATAAAACACAACAGTGGAATGCTCACCCCATATCTTTTTCTGTAATGCAGTGTAGATATCCAAGAAAAATAGCTTATCCAGCTAGAAGCCTTACTACCTGCAAGTTTTTTATTCTTTAATTAAAATGCTGGATTGTCAGGAAAGTTTCCCAATGAATGGAAATAGCTTAGGCACCCTTTGATCTGAGCTGGTGTTTTATCTCCACGCTGGCTAATGAACCTTCCAAGATACATCTTTTGACTGGATATTGATTCCTGAGGTGCTATGGTAAATGGAAAGAGTTTTGGCATGGTTAATTCTTAAAAAAAACATCTCTCCTAAAGAAGTAGAAGCAGCTTCACAAGGGAAATTTGTCTTGTAATTTTATCCTAAAAACATCAGAATTGCATCTGAAAACAATTTATAATCTGTCACAAAACTCTGTTTTGTCATGTGTTTTGTTAATTGAACTTCTGAGGCTGTGCAATTGCAGTGTCTGTTCAAGGCAGCAGTGTGGCTCACCTGGCTCACGTACTCACAGCTAAGCTAAACTCTCATCTTTATTCTGCACAGCATTGCTATTTCTACTAAAACCTAATCCATTATTCATAACTGCTTCTAATTTTGGCCTAACTTTGAACTGGAGATAATTGGAATGTCTCCAATTGTCTCATATGTTCACACATCAAAGAGCATCAAGTCAGAAGTTACCATTGTTCTTGTGGTGTATGTATGTGCATGTTTTAAAGAGTGAGGGAATATTTTTTTTTTTTTTTAATTAGTGATACTGGGATATTCCACTTTCTTCTTTCACAAATAAATGGAAATAAATTTGCAATCTTAGGGAAAAGGTGCCACAGGTTATCATGCCCAATGCTGCAGATCTGAGTATTGGTACAAAACTTGTTAGAGGCAAGAGAACTCATCTAAGTGACTTCAGTAGGTTTTAGATAAAGCMTCAAGGAAAGGTTGATGTTCAGTGTTACTTAATCCCTCCTTCCCCTTTGGTGCTGCAAGACGGTTATTCAGAAATTGGCAACATTTCTGGGTATTCTAGGTACCCTTTATTTGCTTTTCTTGTACCTGTTTTGTCCTTTCTCACCCCCAAGCTCAAATTCAGGTGAAATGGGAAAGGAAAGAAAGGAAAAATGAGAAGATTCTTGCTGTTGTGGTAGAGGGGTTTGGAAAAGGGAAGATATTTTAAAAATCCATTATGCTCAAATGCGCCCAAATATAGTTTTGAATGTGATAGCTCTAATTTTTCTGTGACGTTCTTTGCTTTTGTGTGCTAGCCAGGGAGCTTGCAGGTAAATTCATGGCTGATTTTTTAAAAATAGAAATAAAATTGTACTCTCAGCTGGTGTTTGTACTCTGGTCTGAAAAATTGCAGTAGAATAAAAAAATAATCTGGGGTTTGCTTTTGAGGAACAAAATAGCYGTTCCCAGAAGTTACAGCAGTGCACGAGTCCAAACACTGCAACAGTTGAAGCCTTCTTGCTTCAACACATTTGGCCACAAGTGAGTCAGTTTAAAGCATTTTCTGTGGCTATGTTGCTTTGGAAAGATTTAAATACTAATTCAACTGCTGCTGGTGTTCTATTTTTTAAAATCATGAATCATTCTTTAAAATTTGATGGCTTACAATCCACATTACAAAGGATGTGTACTTACACTGCTGTTACAGTTATTATAATGATATTTCACGTTACTTTTAATCAAGCGTTTTCTATGCTTAAATATCKTAGAAGTCTCACTTATGCTCAAAGTATTTGAACGAGAGTTAAGATTCGGTCCCTTTTAAGTACAAAAGGCTTTAGACACATGTTGCTGTGTTCTCCTTTGCCCACAAGCAAGGACCTCTCCTGGGCACTGGCAATACATTTGGATTTCTTTCAAGTGAGTTTTTGTCTTTTTTTGTTTGTTTTTTCCCTTCCATATAAAACAGTACCYCCTGTTAGCAACAGCTAGCTGTCAATACAGTCCTCAAACCTGAGCTGGCTGAGTAATCTCACTTTTCTGATTGCTTTGAGGACCATTCTTGTACAGCTATGGCAAATGTCCCACCATAATTTTTCATATCCTTTTAGTGATGATTTGTACTCGCTTTTCAGCTGCAAAGGACTRAAAGAACATTTCAAGCCCACACAAAGTCTGACGAGAGCTCGTGACTGTCTACAATTTGGAACAGCAGGCAGCATGTTCCATGTTACCACAGGGAAGATGGTCAGGATTTGGTTTATTTAGGGCCTCTTTTTTAACAATATTCAAATACAACTGATATCTACCAGAAAAAAAAAAATTGAAAATCAGCAATTACTTTTATTTACATTCATGCTAACAGAGTAAATAATTTAGTAAGGCTATGAGAATGAGAGGGTGAGGGTGGATTTAAGATGCAGAGGAGTTTGCTTCTTAACACCTGAGCAATAAGGAAAGAAAAATCAGCCCAGGAAGGGCATCACTCACCTTGCAAGCTTTTAACCTTTCCCCAAAGGTCTGTCCTGCAACTCGCTTGAGCTCCCATGTTCAGCCCCCAGCATTTTTTGCTACCCATCTTTTCCTTCCCCTCCTCCAGCCATCTTCTCCCCCCTTCCCCCCACTTCCTATTAAAAGGAAAGCTGCTGAGAGCTCGTAAGTAACAGACTCATGCTTTCAATCAAAGGAGAGAGCTGAATAGCCTTCCACTGAGAGGCAGTTCAGTGGATCTGGAGTCAGGGCCCCTTCATTAATGARAAAGGAATCTGTTCACCTTCTGAAATCTTTCACCACTCCCTCAAGCTGCCTGAACCACACAACTTGCGTTTCTCATCAATTTCCCCACTGTGACCACAGCTCCATTTCTCTCTCCCTCTCTTCTCCATCTCTTGAAAACTAAAAATGCAAAGGTAATTTCCCTGCTCTTGCTGGGTCCATGATTTTTCTTTGCTCATTAGGCAATGCCATTTTAAATTAATTTATTTCCCTGGCCCCCAAACCCTTGGTTTCAGTGAAAAAAAATAGTTTGGCTTAGAATTATAGGAAAGTAAACACAATATTTGCATCTGGCTTGCCAGGCATCTGTGCAATGCAGGTCCAAACACTGGTTTTGACTCTCAGGCTCGGTGGTTTCCTCTGACAGTTTTTTCACTCAAAACATCTTGTTTCAGTTCACACCAACTGAGTTTTGTGTTGAGTTTCTAGGGGTTGCAATGAATGCTGGAAATTCAAATGCAAAGCTCAGCTGAAGCAGCTGCTGTCCTCTCTTTTGGTCCAAACTACATTAYCACCTAAGATGCTAAAATCATCCTTAACTCCTGAAACTTATCTCCAGTTTGGTGAAAAACTAACATGCTGCTTGCTTTGTTTGGGAACACTTAATTAGTTCATTTATTAGCTCATTTTTAAACTAATTCCAGWTCATAAATATGAATATGACCTCAACAATGTACCACATCAGGAATTGTGTCATTTCATCTCACTTGTTGTCAGAAATAGAAAAGCATTCTTTGTCATTATTTAAAAAATGACTTTTTTTTTGCTACATCTCTATCTATGCTGTCCATGATGTGAAAGGAATAGTTACTGTCAATGAGAGAATAAAGTGGGGAAAGACATAGTGTAAGATTTCTGTCAGATGGGTCTCAGCTTGCACAGAACAAGTATCCAGTTGTTATTCTGTGAAAGGCCTTAATGCTTTGGTCTGGGGGAAAATATTCTGGTAGCACTCCTGCTCTGATCACATAGGTAAATATAAATGACTTTTCTTCTGACAGGTGTGGGGGAAGATGCGTTGTGTGTGAGAATGTGAATCAGGAAGGAAYGGGGATTGGTGAGAAGTGGGTGTTTTATGGATGCAGCATAGCTGAGCACTGGTTTAGGTTTTGATAGTGAGGTAGTTTCAGTTCTCATTCTTATATGCAAACAGTTATGTCATGCTCAAAATTCAGACTGAATAGCCAAATTCAGACTTCTTTTGGTCTTTAGATCCATTTCACTTCAAGAGTTATAATTTTCTATTAATRCATAACTGATAGTGAACATTTTTCTGTTAATTTCCCTGGTGAAACCATGCAGTGTGACTATTTCTACTAAGAAAGAGAAAATGGTTTTGCTTGTTGAGTTCTGTTTGTTATTTTATGTTGATGCTACACACAGCTCGAGGAAACACTGACTGACTGACTCTGAAAATCTGAGTGAAAAGTACATAAAATTCTTGATTAAAAAAGAGAGATCTTGTCAAAACAAGCCCTGCATGATAAAGATTTCCATGGCAGAGAAGAATGAGGAGAGAATGTACAACTGGAATGCTGTGTATTTTAATTGCAGTGGGTGCTGATCGCTGCTAATTTAAACAGATATTGTGCGTGCTCAAAACCAGGGTATGAAATGCTGSCAGTAGCTCTCTCTGCCTGACAATCTCATAAAAGAATATTCTGTGATYGGAATTAGAGAGGTAGCTCTAAGTCTATGGGCACAACTGAGGATATTTCCACTTGGTTGTTGGGGGTTTTTTCATGCCTTAAGTAATTTAATTGAAGATTGACAACAATTGGGTCAGAATGGGAAAACAATTGGGACGGAGGTGTCAGGAGCAGCAGTGCTGCAGCAGTGAGTGAAGCTGCTGGTGCACCCAGAGGACATCCCATTTTGCAGCACTTCTTGCCCTCGCCCCTCTGGAAGCACCCTGTTGGTGCAATGACGTGCTTTTTTTAGGATTTTTCTAGTTGGGGTCACTAGGAAGTACAAAACTCGTAGGCACAGCTGAAGCTCCTGGCAGTGATTAAAATTGTTCCTTGCTGTAGCAGCAAATGGCAAGAGAAATTTCAAGGGCTGCTTGATTGTGAACTATTCCCTGCAGATGGGCCCAGAAGAAGTTTATTTAAAACTTGTGTTCCTATTTCAGTTTTCTGAGGGGAGAGCATTCAGGCTCTATTAAATTCTGACAAATAGATGACACCAAAACTTAATTTATTTTTTATCTTCTGTATTCTTATGATTTTAGAATTGATTAAAAGCTTGTTTACTGTTACAGGGCCTGCTCTGAATTTTTCAGGTAGGCAGAGTGTGATCCTTTGAATTATTTAAGGCTGTGCTGGAGCAGTTACCTGTTTACTTTTCTATTGCTACTAAATTTCAGAAAAGTCTAAGAGAGGTAAAAATTGTCTCTGTTTGTTCATATAAAACATCTCAGAAATCCCACTGTTGCCCCACAGGAAGGCCCATCCTTAAACCAATTTAAAATTTGGGGCTGTAARCCCAGAGCCTGCTGTTTCGTAGCTGCTGAGGTTAATGAGTCAAGGGTCATGGCATTAATCAGTGASTGTGGTGCACAACAGAGCTGCTAAACTTGTGGTGAAATTTGAGCTCGCTGTCATGGGAACAGAGTGGGGAAGGSAGCATTTGGGAAGAGCCAGCCTTACCCAGGCCAGGGGAGAGCCTGGTAGGGGCACCTCTGCCTGGGGCACTGGTTGAGTGCTGATTGCATCTCTGTGTGTGTGTGCTGAGTTTAGTGTTAATTTATGGATTTTCCTCTATCCTTTAACAAGTCTGCTAGAGTGTGTTTCCTAAAAATTAAGGTCAGTYGTCACATGCCTGGTTATTGGTCTGAGTGGTGAGAAAGTACCAAGGAGCAAGGGCAAATTCCACAAGCCCTGAAATTCTGAGATGTTATCTCAGTCCAGTGTGACTGATGCCCTAAATTCTTCTTTACTCAGTTCACAACTTTTCCTTAGCAGCAACAACCCCTAGAGAAAAGAGCTGTTACCAGCATTTACAGTGCCRTTCTGAGTCGTGGTACTGGAAGGTGCAGCATAGATGCAATGCTTGTCAATTTGTTATTKTTAATTACAGGAGAGGACTACTTTATGCAGATTCTCCCTTTMTTTCATGCACTCAGCCTGACTTCTTTATTTGCTTTTTATTGCTTAATTTGTGATCAAAACGGGAAGATGGCTGCTTTTGTTAAAAAAATCTATATAAATTAAAAGATTGTTGTTTCTTTCTTTAGAGCACAAATCAAATTTCATGCTCTCATTCGAGGCAGAGAATCTTTTCTCCTGAGTATCACCAGTCTCCAGGGAAAGTTATTGCACTTTAATATAATTCCTGAAACATTAATCACAGGGGCTGTAGTTTTGCAAGAGGCAAAGCTTTAGTTGTTTACAGTCTGTTAAACTATTTATTTACTGTGTGTTCTCGCTCTTCCCTGAAGACCTTCAGAAATGAAAAATATAAGGGACTCGCAGTTCCTTTACTCATTTAAGTATGCAAACATGGTTTTCAGAGCTGTGGCAAAAGCAAGGTCAAAAGATGTGATGAAGTCATATGAAATAATGTGTGCGAATCAGATTCTGGTTATAATTTGGAAGTGTCCAGTACTGCTGTCTCTAGTCCTAAAYATGCATAGGGATGACCCACAGTACCAGCAGAGAAAGTTGGCACTTGCTTTACTCTGTCCACAGTCTCTGCCCATTGCCCTGGGCATGGCACAGAGGTAACCTGGCTCTGGTCATACCCCAGCTTGGCTGAGGGTRTTTCCTGCACATTTGCTATCCTGACCTGCCCATCTGCTAGGAGTGCAGCATCACTCTTCTCATTTCAAGTGATTGTCAAAGCCTGACTTGGATTTTGTTCAGACAGCAGTCRGTGAGAGAAATCCACCCTCAGTTTGTTAGGGCTATTGTAGCTTATTTAAAACATGCAGTTTGGCTAAAATGRATATGTGTGTTTCCGAGATTTACTGCACCAGTTTTGGGATTCAGTTACTCTGCCTTGTAAAGCAGGCTATTACTTGAATTAAAAAGAAAATAAAGCAGCAGCATGCATTTCTGTCATGGGTTGGTGGCAAAAACAGTAATGGGATGCCTGTTGCTGTTGATAAGCATGTACAGTCCCTGTAAACAAATTAAATTTTGGGCAGACTATTTCTAGCCTGTATTTTCCTAACATCTTGCCTTTAGGTGAATAAATTGTGTTGGGTATTCCGTTCACAGATTATATCTATTTCATTTTAAAACCTGTTTCTCACCCCTCCAAAAAAAWTTTAAACTTATATCAGAAAAAATCAGACTTATTTTCAGTTTTCTATTTTGCACTGTCAGTTTCCCAAATGATTTACTTCCTCGAGGGATTAAATATATGAAGTTCTAAATGCAGAGTTTTTCTCCTTCTGCCTCTTTTCTTTTTAAGGGGTTTATTTTTTTAGTGCCTGTAAGGCTGAAGTCCTGGAGATTTGAAGCTTCTTTCATCCTCCAAAATGTCAGCATTTTAAAWGAAGTGGGTTCCTGTACACTTCTTTTGACATGCTCTGTAGTACTTTTCAAGTTTGACTTGGGAGCTCCTTCTCTGCAGGTGAGGGGGAGTGTGGGCAGGGAACACGTTTATACCTTTGACTCTGGCTAAAGCAATCACCAGGGAGGGAAAAGCACCCTGACACAAACAAGCTGTGCACAGTCCAAAAGATTGACAAAGCTTTTTGCATCCTCACCCTCTTCCTTCTGAAGTATGCAAAGTACCAGACTCACAGCTGAGAGCCAGCTTTAGGATGTCCTGGCTTTCTGTTCCCCTAGTGGGAAGGCAAATTGGAAACCATCAAACAAATCCAGCGGTGCCAAGTCCATTTCTGTCACAGTCTGTGATCTACCCAGAGCGAGAACTCTCAGCCTTCAGCTGAAGTTTCTTCTTTCTGGGGTGCAAAGTGCCAGCTGGTAGAGCTGGAGATTTGCTAAGGCKCGAGTGCAGGACTGCAGCGCAGCTCTTCAGATGATGGGGAGTGAAGGGAAGCAGGGCATGGAAATGAAGCCAGTTGATAGGACAGGAGGGGAATGTAATGAATGCTGCCAAAGCCAGCTGGCCACATGTGGGATTAGTGCAGAGAAGGGATCAAGGCAGAGCTCATGGACCTGCTGGGGGCAGCAGGAGATGTGGAAGGGCTGGGAAAGTAGTACATGAAAAGAGGGTGAACAAGTAGGAACACAGAAATGGGACAAGGCCAAATAGAGTATGCAGTGATCTTTGACGTTGAAGCTATTTAAAACTTCTGACAAGTTATTTTCTCCACACAGGTGTACTGCATGGTACTTTCTTTGAGGGAGGAAAGGTGCTTCCTGTGTTAATGTGAATGAAGGGTTTCAATGCAAATGTCCTCTTAGATTTGTGTCACCTATTCTAGGCACAAAATGGTTGTAGGGTTTCGTCAACAAAAATATCTATTTAATTATTCTTTTAAACCATATGCAGTGATGTTGAGGAATGGTTCTTTTTCCTTTTGATCTGTGCTCAGGATTTCATTATTTTGTAATGTTGGAAGAGTGCAGCTGTTGTACYATTTGGATTTCAATGATTTGAGCAAGGGCATGAGTGTAACATAATCGGAGAATATTGTTTGATAATGCAGGAAGGGATCTTCTGAACATTTTTATYTGGGAGATGAGCTATACCATTCCAAAGAAAAAACCTTCTAATTCTGGCTGAAACCTCCTCCCACAATTTTTATCCCTTAAGGATAAAAAAATTGATCCACTTGATCCATTTTTTTCCCAGGCAATCCTTAGAATACYGGTTCTTTTACATTGTCAAGGTGCAAACTATAGATTTTTTTGATGTAAGAGCTCTTACTGCATCTTAGTTGAAGTCTGCACAGTAATTTCCTAAAGGTAAGATTCTGCAGAGCATGAAGATACATGTTTTGACTTTATTGAAGCTTGGAGTAATATTTATGGGTATGGATAGACAAATTTCATTCAATTKAAGTATCCTAGAATGTATTTAAAACACATTCATTTAAACTAAATCCATGACCGAGTATTGTTCTTTCTCTGCTCACCTTCAATTTTTACAGTCTTTTTCAATGGAAYGTTAATTACCTTTCAAATTTTTCAGTAATATACAAAAAGTTACTGGGTGGGACACATGGGCTGCAGCTTCSCTACTGCAAATAGGAATGTTTATTTCACTTATGGAATGTTAATTGCTTAGCTGTCCTATTTTGCAAAGCTGTGTGAAGATAAGGAGAAGGAGGGAACACTCAGAAGAAAGGAAAATTCAAACCATGGGTTTGGTGCTGTCAGAGGGAGTGGGTGTTACATGTGGGAGGTAAAGGTGTAGGTAAAAGGAGTGACATTTACTGAACCTATTGCTCAGGCTCCTTGTAGTTCAGCTGTGCCTACTGATGGCATTTGTAAAGCAGCCCACTTGTGAAAGAGGGAAGACTGACCTAATACTGAAAAAGGTTAAAAAAAATTAGAAATCTCCAACTTTCCTTCTGTCTAAATCTAAAAACATCTGCCAATTCAGAGTAGTCCTTTTTGCCTTCGGAACTGTCACGTACAAAGCCTATATCAACAAAGGATGTGTATTATATTAGAAGTGTTTAATGGTAGTAAGCAAAGCCTGTTGAAAACATCAGAACAGGTGTAGAGGTCTTTAGCTATTAACTGCTGTGATTATGTGGGTGCCATATGGCTCAGCTGGGCAGCTCTGAACTGAACCTTCAGCTGTCCTGCATGAGKGAAACATGCGCAGCTAAACATGCCCCAGGAGACAACTGATACAAGGTTTGCTACAGAAACCTGCTCCTTATTTACTCTTYAAACTTTTGATCAGTAAAATTAGCTAGGCAGCACCTTGACCACGTTGTTATTTGCTCCAGTGACAGGATGAAAATCTTTGCTGGGTTATTTTGATGCCATTAAGCTCCTGAAGGCTAGCTGCTGTGAAGGRGATAATGTAATATGTAGTTGTCAAGTTTGGGATTAATGTATTAGGATGCGTAGTTAGTAAAAATCAGTACTTGTCACATCTGTGTGAGTCCCATGAGCTGTAACCATSTCCAACATCTCTATTGTTCCAGTCATTTTCAATCTTGTTTCCTACTCTGCAGAATTTCCCAGGAGATGTGATGGGTCAGTAGCAGGCCAGAGATGGGCTTCAGACCTAATCTAATCAATATTGTGACAAAGGTAATGAAAGAAGTGGTGTCACCTTGGAATCCCAGGACATTTTATCAGCTTTGCTCCTAATGGGATGTGACAGCAAGGCTGATCTGTGTCTCTTTAGGACAGGACAGAAGTTGTGCAAGGACTGGTGCAAGCATGGCTGTGACAAAGGGTAATCTAAGTCCATGACAATTGCAGCTGAAGGTTGAAACTAGAGGGCCTTACATGTCAAAGCATTAAATAGTTATTCTAATAACCTTTATTTTCAAGTGAACCATTTATGCATATATTTTCAGTTCCTCTAATAAGTTGTCTGCATTAAAAAATGGTAACTTACTCTGTTTCAATAGGAAAGTTGTAAGGTTGGTTTCACAAATTAGAAAGCACTAGTCACTGTCTTTATATATTCCAAGCAAAGCACTTTCACTCCAGTCCTCTGTAATGGTATTTTATTTCAATTTGAATTGCTCCTTTTTGCAATCACATGCAATAAGATCACTTGTCCACCAGTATGTGATTTCTCTATGAGGCTGAAGTCAATTATAACTTTTGCCCTGCAATTTCACCCCTTAGTATTTCTTTAAGCCAAGTTTAGTGCTACTCTTCTAGACTTCACTGATGCATCCTGATGTGCAGTCTCAATTTTTTGGTGTYTTTCTAGTTTTGAAATGGCAGCTTTGCCAAAGATTGTTTTTACAATAACTTATTTTCTGTGATCAGGGTTATTTATATTACCTGACAAGTTTTCACCCTTGATTCGTASGATTCTTCTTCCTCTGCCCAGCTGGGTTCAACTCCTCACCTCATCTTTTGCCTTTGTAGTTTCTCTGCTCTTAAGTGTTGTCCCYATTCTGTGATGGTCCCTCTAAAAAGTTATTCTGAAGGCATTTGCTTGCTTTAACTCTTTAACTATCCCCCTCAAGATGAGTGGCAATTACTGTCAAAATGTTCTCTTACATGGAAGTTCTGTGACATGTGGATTACTTGGCTATCTGGAAAACTGCAGAGATATTACTGAAGTAGCTACCRGTGTTAGCCAAAAAGCTCTTGAATGTTATTCTGTCTCATTGGGGAGCTAGCCTTTAAAGTTTCCTGTGAAAATTTACCAAGTTCTTCTCTACTCATACAATTCTTTAATACGAAAATGTATATTTTGTCCTTTAATGTAAGTTGTTTCTCAGTCTCACTTTCAATGATTCAAGTTTTCTACATGAGCATTTCCATAAATTGCCTTGATATGTAAATAGGGGAGCAAAGCTGCCTTACACTTTTTACTAATCCTGCAATTACATTCTGTAGAGCCTTTTTATTTTCCTTAATAAGAAACTAAACCCCCCTCTCACCTACTCCTTTACATAACCAATGCACTAAGAATTATGGACATGACAGCTAAATCCAGCTTTTAAATCTCAGGCATAGTAGCTGAGTGCTGTAGCTGCTCAGTGTTTCTTTCTAATAAGCTGTACGCAGTGCAATATCTTATTAGTTAATTTGAAAACCTTTTCTCCAGGGATTGCACAGGGATTGACTTATGTGCATCAGGCCCCTACCAATCCACTTAAAGCTTAAATTCACCAGACAGAGAAACTTAGACCAGAACTGGATCTTATTTGTTGCAGCATAAACCCTTTTTTTTCCCTGTAAAGTACCATAATAGTATTTTGGTGTAACAGTAGTTAAAATGAAAATGCCCCTGCACAATTTTTTGAAAATAAAACCTATTGTTTTAACCTTACAGAAAAGATTTTTATTCTGTTGCATAAGGAAACAAAAGGTGCATGTTGCAATTCAAATGCCCTGTTACTCTTGAAATTTCAGCATTGCTGCTTAACTTGGAAAAAGAGGGACTAAGAGAAATCTTGGAGAAAAAAATACTCATCTTTCATGCAGGTATCTTGAAATTTGATTACTGATGTTCTGGAAAGCATCACCTGAGTTTGGGATGTGTTGACTCCAAAAGACAAATTCAAGCATCTCTACAAGGGAACCTTGATTCTGCATCTCTGATGCAGTGTACTGCGTCACTGTCAGCCTGCCTGCACAACTCACTTGGCCAATAGTCATTCAAATCCATTTCTGTCTTTGCTSTTATTCCACTCAAGAGCAAGAAACACTTCATGGACCACAATAACATGCAATATTAACCTCTGTTTTCATTTCTCCACACAACCATTGCATAAAGCTACCACCATGTAATCTTCCTTCTGGCYGGTATCAATTCACTATGAGCGACCAAATCATGACGTAATACACAAAATAAACAGTGAATTTATCMCCTGCATCACAATTTAAAATGTGCTGCCTCTTTAGCATGGCATTAAATTTCTTTGTCATGCGTGGCTGAACTCTGGCCACTGTAGGGTTGGTTCATAGAGCTGTACGTGGCTCCTGAAATGTGGAGCAGCAGACAGAACAGCCCACAGCACAAATCTGAGTAGACTTACCTGGCTCTCCAGGACCATGTCCTGTCCCAGCTGGGGCACCCTGCAGCCTGTCCTGCTCTGAGCTCCAAGCTCTGCTGTGCCGCTCCCGTGCTCAGGGAGTGTGGCCAACCCCTGCTTTCCACTACCATTATACCCACAAAAAACGAAAGTGCTGTGGGAGGTGCTGCACCAGAGGAAATTCTGAGTCTCAGCCTTTCCATTACGTGGGTGTCATGTGCTGGGCACTCCCTGGGAACTTCCACTCCTGCCATCCTTGAGCTGCAGCGAAACAGGGGCTGTTGTGCTGTTCCCTCTGTGTGTGGGGTTATAGGAATTCAYATGCTGCTTGTCAAACCCGTGTACGGCTGTTGTGAAGGAAAGGAAGTAGATTTTTGGGCAGGCRTTTCTAACTGGCTGCTTTCTTAGATCATTGGTGCTAAAATTTCTCAAAAAATCCTSTTTTGGTCCAGTATGTCTTAATTTGTTGTTTTCTGGGTTTTTTTCTTGGTTCGGGTTTTTTGGCTGTTTTGTTTCGTTTTCTTTTTTTGATATAAAATTCCTACAAATTACCTAGAAACTGTGTACAATATATTCTATGGACATGTGATAGCTGGGAGCTGGAATTAAACTTGTTGGCATTTTTAAAAAAACAATTTTCATTTGACCATTCTTCGTGCTTGAYTTTTGCATAGTAACGCCCAATATATGCAATACATTCTTTAAAAGCTMACTTAAATCATACAGGAAGAATTTTAGGTGTATTCTGTTTGGAGACCTGAATCAGTAATAATATGAAATGAGAAATTCTCTCCATTCCATGCATGCCTACAGTGTAAAATTTTCCAAGCAGAGTCAAATCRGTAAACAGTGAAACAAATATTCTGTGTAGATAATTTAGTTTGCAGCTACTGAAGACACCAGCTTAGTGATGAGATGGGTTTTGGTTTGTTTTGTGTAAAGGTATAAAAGTTTTAATAAGGATGTAGAAATAAGGAGACTGAGGAAGCAATAACTGGCAAAGAATGAGGAAGAAAGCACAGACGTGATGGCAAAAGTCMATGACATAACTTTATGGAAATGGAACTGGCATTTCTATTGAGGAAATGTGAAACAGTAGTTTAGAAAGGGAAGGGGAGAAGATAGGGAGCGTGATTATATACTAGCAGAATATTTTTGGAAGAGGTTAGTGGAATACAGTTTAGGCTTGCAGAGGACGAGGTTTCTGCAAKGAACACTAGTGATAGGTAAGAATGACTTTAACAAGTGAGGTGTGTGTGTTTAGATGAAATTTGAGAAGTGCATGACTGAGGAGCACAAAATGAGTCCCATAATCAGAGATTTGTCTGAAGTGATGGAAGGAGTATGTTTTGAAAGCAAATATCAACCCTTTTGAATTGTGCAGTGAACTGTTACTGCAGTGWSCTTGCCTGCATTTCCCAGTGTGCASTTTGGCTTCAGAAAGTTCCAAGATGCATTCCACTACTCTCTAACATCTGAACTAAATTTTATTCAAGTCTGAGACTCCCAATGTGATTTCTGAACAATATAAATCTCTAACTATAAATTATCCTACACCAATGCTTTCAAATTTAAAAAAAAACCCAACCTTTTATGTAATACTCTTATAAAGTAAAATAATACTTACTTTGCATTTCTTTACAGCAGCATTGCACAGTGGTTCTGCCATCCAGTCTTTCCCAGTGGGTGGGCTTCCAGCTATTTCACTCTATGATTTTTGTCATGTGTCTTGCCTCCTTCCCCTTAAAATGAGGGGTGCAATGGATTACTATGAGAACACACTGCTATTTTGCWCTGAAAATGCATTGTAGCATCAGAATAAAATTTGACACACATAGTTTTTTAGAGAGGGGAGGATCATAAGAAGGAAATAGCACAAATTATGCTTTTCAAAAAAGGGGTAAAGGCAGAATTTTAAATACTAGGTGCCGAGAGAAAGGCGATAAAGAGTTGGAAGGGTTAAACCTCCTCAAACTCAAATCTACCAGTGACAGCAGTTTTGTAATAGACATTAAGATGTTGTTTCCAGTAAAATCCCAATATTTAGATTKCTAAATTAACTAGTTATTAAACTGKTTCCCAAAAACCTTRGAATTKAGAATTTTATTYTTTWGTGCAGTTATGATCATAGAAGAATAGGAAATTTTTTTTTTCCTTCTTGAGAAGTATAAAGAAAAGTGACAACMCAATCATGTCTCATCCGGATGATGGATACATCCTTAACCATATATGTTTAAATGTGACATAAAAATAAAGAATRTAGAGAAACTGGCAGCCATTCTGTTGGCACCTAAGATAAACTGGATTGAAGAGGATCCAGGTGTGAGCTGTTCAAAGACACAGTGTACTTATTGTAAATGCAGGTTTTTCACCACTGAACAACTTGAAAACAATCTTGTAGGTTTTTAGTTGGATCTGGTTTGGTTTCTTCCTTTTTTTTTTTTTTTAAATGGGAAATTCACTGTTGCTGCATTAAGCTGAACTTTATGTTGGATTAGTACTGCTGATTTGCGAGTAGTTTGTAGTTTCAAGGCTTCTTTTTTTTTTTTTTTTTTTTTAATATGAAATTAAACCAGAGCTGTGCACGTCCTGGCTGGCACCAGCCACATGGGGCTGTTACAGCTGAAGCTCTTTGACTTCAGTCATGGCACTAACCTGAGCTGTTTTTCTCTGAGCAGATATTTCTTTTGCACTGAGACCTCTACCTTTTACAAATTTGAATTACTTGCTAGAATTAAATATAAGGGGAGCCCAACCCACAAGTAGAATAAGCTCAAAAAACTCATTTTCCTYGAAAATCAGACAAAGAAATAATACTTACTTGCCCAAAAGACTAGCATTGACCGAATATATAAACATTTACATCAAGTGGAGTAGGTGCCAGTTATGAGAGTGGTAACAGCTTTACGGCCATGAGGAATTAAGGAGTAATCTTTGTATACTGTTACCATCAAGTCTGAATTATCCAGAGTGTTTCAGTGTTATCAATGAATTTTATTTTCAGTTAGTACTTGATCAAGCCTAAATCAACTTTTAAATAACTTTTAGGGTCTATGTGTTCTCAGTTAAACTCTGAGTTAATTTTAATTCAAAATGAAATATTTTTAAAGCAAAATATTTTTTGTTGTTTTAATCATCCAAACAGAAGGAAAGATAGGGCATAAGCAAGGAATGTTGAAAGCGCCTTTTTGAGTTAAATGTACTTTTTTTCTGTTACTTTCATACGATGCAAGTTTTTTGCATRTTAATAATGTAATTGAAGAAAAGCTGCTTCACTTCATGCTGGAACTGAAGWGAAAATTGTGGGGCTTTTCTAGTTTTTTGTTTGTGGTGCTTTTGAAACACTAAGTGTGTTCCTGATTCGGGAGAGCTTCTCCAATAGCTCTGAAAGTGAACCTGACTTCTCTACAAATATTCAGAGATCTTCTGCCAAGCTCTGCTGCATRTGCCACAGAACCTCAAGCAGTAGGAGCATACAATTGTACTTATTTTGGCTATTAGTAAACATGGGAGGCCAGCTACATTTATGAAGATTCCATGTAAAGACTCCTTTTTTCAGTAAAGCAGTAAGTGTCCTTGAAATGTGTTTCAAATAACAAAAGTATCTTAAGGCAAGGTTTGACTTGACTCTCTCTCTAGTCTTGACTCTCAACACTAGCCAAGATGTGCTTTTAGCTGCTGAGCTGTGTTAGGCACAGGTATGGATGCAATCAACACTTCTTCTGCTTCTTGCTTTTTTCACAGCTGATCTTGGGGGAAGGTGGATGTTGCCCATAAAGGGTTAAAGTAGGCTGTGACATCAAAACACTGCAGACAGGCACTTCCCTTTTTCTGTAAAGAGAGCAGCTTCCTGCCAGCACTGATGCTGCAGTGTGTCTGTGAAGTGGAAACCCCCACCCCTCTCAGAATGTTTTGTAGTGGAACCTACAGCAAGTGTAAAAACATAATGGTGTGTTTATTTTTGGAGAAGTGGGGAACTACTGTGGGAGTAAAAAAAATTCTCATGGGGTTTTCTCATCATTCACCCAGTTACTAGTGTACAGTGATTTGGAGGARAAGAGCAAAAAGTGAATAAAATCCTATAGAAATCACAGAATTTTGGAGGATATTTTTGCAAAACTTGGTATTAGAGGATATAGCACTTAAATCTCTTCTGCATCTTTCTTTTTGAGATAATATAATATTAATGATGTCCCAAGTATATTTTGTCACTGTTTAAGAGCTGTTTATTGGTGAACTCTAATGATTTTGTTTTTTCCTAATATAAAAACCCATTTATGCTGCAGGCTTCAAATTAGAAGCACTATACTTCCCTAGAAAGCTGTTTAGACTGTAATTCACACTTCTGATTGTGACCACTGACAGATTTTTGCCTTTTGAAGTCTCTGACTTTGGAAGAAGTCACGTTTTCCCCCTCTTTTTCTGATATGTAAAGATTGTCTCCACATGTTTAGGGACAGAGTCCATTTCTGAACGTTRCTGCTGCAGTTTAGTTTTCCTGTGCATTGTCTAAGCTCTGGTGAGGCTGCTGCAACATATGAATATGGATTTAATTTTTTTCTTTCTTGGCTATATTTTGACTTGCACTTCATTATAATGCCAAAAGTTATCTCAGTGTCTTCTCTTGCTTGGCACTGGTTTGTTATCGTTTGCCAGTGCCATTGATTCTGACCTAGAACAGGGAACAGTTACTGGATTTTAATTACTTTTTGCCCAAAGGGAGCAGRTGCTTTTCACAAAAGAGAAAGTACCAAGTGGCAGGGTATGATACAGGATGGGCAGTAATCTGGCCTTGGGACGGTGATTATTAATACTGTTACTCTAGAAAGGGATTTGCAAAGGTTGTAGGAACTRAGCATTTTTTCATGTCAGAAAAAAGTTTATTTGTAATGTAAGTTTGGAATTGTTAAAACAAAAGTGAAAGAGAATAGTCATGACTTCTGAATATGTRGGAACTTTTAAAATTTTTCATTTAAAATCCTTTAGCAAGTTGTGAAAATTTTGAGGAAATAGTTCTTGGGTGAATAAAACTATGTTTCTTTTCAGTTTTATTTTAAGTAGGAAAGAGGAAACACTCTAGAAAAAGACCCTGAATATAATTTCATGATGCATGATTTGTGGCTTTCTGAAGATTGTCTTTGATTGCCCAATACTTGTTTAAGAGAGTGCTGGTGAGAAAGAGAAACTGTGCTTGAAATCATCTTCCCTATCTGAAAAAAAAAGAGCCTCTTTTCTTTTTCTGACAATGACAATAGGATGAAAGCCAGATTTGATTGTGTTTGTCTGTTRAACTTTGAAAATATGACAAATGTGGGAAAGTGTCAGGAAAACATACAGATTATGAGTGATACTATCTTGAATTTTTCCTTTAGAATGGAGATAAATTTCCCTTTGGCTGTCTGTGGTACRGTGATCACAGGTTGATGCCTAGCAGAGGAAATATTTTGCTCCCTTGCATCTGGTTTGATACATTGCTATACTGGGTTTGACTCTTCTTATTTTTCTGAAGCATGGAAGTGGAAGATGGTGAATATATTTTTTTATTTCTTAATCATCTCCAATCATGAGCACTTTTATTTCAGTATTAAAAACTGGAAAATGGCAACTAATTGGCAAGGCTCTCTATCCTATGCCTTACTGTTTCTTTGTGTAGAACTCTTGGAGATGCTGAAGAAAGAGCTCAAATTAGTTGCACTAAATCTGCTATTTTTTTTGTTGTTGTTGACAAGCATTTTGATTAGCAGGTGAGAAGGGGAACTCCTGGCTGTACCACTGCTGTACACTTTTCAGGAAATAGGCTRTTTACTGGGGTTTTCCTTGGTTAAGCAGATTACTTGGCATGAGCTTAGCATTTGCAGGTTTTYAGCCAGGTTTTCCTTGGCCTATCTCCATTCCTGAGCCCTATATCCATTTTTAATCATCTTTTGTTAACATTAATATRTGTGGTCACATCAGACAGGAACACTGATTTCCTCTAAAAACAAGTGTCATTTGGGGAATCACTTGATAGTTGCATTAAYGATGAACCCTTATTTGTTTCACTAAAAACTGGAAAATGGCATAACACAGAGAGGAGCTGGTGGTTTTGCCATGTTTTAGGGGCTGTTTTTTGGCTTTATTTTCAGGTGGTTCTCTGTGGTTTGACTCCTCAGTGAAAGCTTGGTGTATGAGTTGGTGCTTTCAGCTTTTCTCTGTGACCCCCGCCCTGTGTTTTTGGGTGTCCCAGAATAGAAAGAGGATCCTCTGAAGAGCGTGATGCCTCAGCAGCCACCTCATGTGACCAAAGCAGAAGCTGTGGAAAAAGCAGCTATCCCTAGTTCTGAAAGGAAATACCCAGAAACTCAAGTTTAAAAAAAAAAACCAAAACAGGTTGGAAAGCACCGGACAATTTTTCACATAAATCTTCAGCATTTTTCTTGTTTGCAGATAATTCAAAACTCTTTGATCTCAAAATATACGGTCATGATATGAAAATTGTTCTAAAAGGTGTTTGAAAGTGATAGCATGGAATAAGGTGAACAGGTTTGAGAAGCAGGCCTTCTTCCAAGAAAAAAAGACAATATCCCAGAGGGTGCCAAAATACTGCTGGAAAGAAGAGAGGCTGCTTTTGCAGCCAGGATGTGTTTCATTGGTTTGAGGGGAAAAGGAAGTGAAGAAAAACTTGATTTTTTGCATATATTATGGAGCTGTAAAAAGCCAAACACACATTAGGAGTTTGAAAATCTCTGCTAGTAAAGTATTGCTTTTATAGTAATGCRGGCTCCCAAAATGAGTGTGGGCACTTGAGGACCTGGGCTGAGGGCCAGCAGACAGTGARCTCTGCTTCCAGCACCAAGCGCGATGTTGTTGTTTGTCTCGGTGACATGTTGTTTCCCTGGCAGATACAAAAGGCTACTCAGTGGAAGATTGACTTGAAAGAATAAATAGAGATTGCTGTGACCGGGGGAAAAAAAGGGCCACAGCTTGGTGGCAGTTGCACACACTGTAAAGAACATTCCCCAGGAAAGCCTCAGTGGGTTCTCAGCTCATGGCTCTGTGCCATGTACAGGAGCATCACAATTCTCCTGTAMATCAGCATAAGAAAATGCAAGGCATGTGGCATCAAAATACTAAGGGGTTAATGTTTTTGTCATATCCTTCCTTTATTGAGAATTTCTTGTATATGCCTTGGGGTTTCTTGGTCACATAGTTCAGGTAGAAGCATTCCCTGCCTCTTGCAGTTTGTTTCTGGATGAAGTTTTCTTTGCTAAGCATCTCCTTCTTTGTGTTGTTTTCGTTTCCCTCACTGTACTGTGGTGCTTTTTACTATTTATTTATTCCCAACAGTGAGTATTAGGCTGTGCTCTGTAATTTTGGGAGAAAAATATCACACAAAGAGTGAAAAACTAGAGAGAATTAGAAAWTCCATGTTCCACCATATCAGACCCTGGGTTAGGCCAGAAAAAGAGTGAGARAAGTCTTGGAAACTAATGCTGTGCTGAGCTTAACCTGCAGCTTATGACAGGTGTGGCATCACYGATAATGTGTTGCTGATTCCAGGCTTTCAAAAGTTACTGATTACTACTTATTATTTTGTTTTGATCAACAATTTGCTTTTAAATTAGTTTAATGAGAATGTTTTTTTCCTGTTTTGTCCACAAAGTTTCAAAATGTAATGGATACTGTCACAAACTAMTATCAACAGCTTAGGGATTTTTAYTGRCAACTTTTCTRAATKCTTTMATTTAATTTATCTGRAGAAAAACCAAAACCAGCAATAACCTTTCCTTCAAGTAACTGCATCTCTCTACCCTCGTTTTTGCCTAAYCAGTGGGTGACAGGGTAGATTATGATTTAGTGCTGAGATTTTCTCACAGCAAAAATGCCATTTCAGTTTACAATTTGAAAACCTGCCAGTGAATATTTCTGTTTCTGAGAAAAACTCATTAGCACTACACCCTTGCTGTGATGAGAAAAACATGACCAAGAAAGACACCTTTGGTAATTACAGAAATGAGACAGTCATCATCACAAAGAGGCACAGAAATAAATACAAGAAAATCACTATGGCATGCTGAAAATTAAGACCTGTGCTTCAAAGTTCCTCCTCTGTTTTAGCAATTGCTTTCTGCATCTGTCACCAGCACCTGCTAGCAGTTCTTTGTATTTAGGTTTTCCCACTGTGCCAGGTAATATCATCTTGGG
>NW_026623281.1:2326369-2367627 GCF_030028575.1 Malurus melanocephalus
TTTTTCCCTGTTGCTGATGATGGGGTGGTGCAAGTCAGGCATGATGAGCACGTGGGTACCCAGGAATGGTTTTCCCAAGAGCAGCACCACCACAAGCAAAGGCKCCCCAGGGCATGGCCAGGTGCTGGAGTRCCCACTGMARCCCTGTGTGCTGCCYYCATGCAGATGTGYCCTTCCTGCCYCTCCATYCTYCTGTTTTATAGCTCTCCTCCAGAARATCARCCCCAATCTGGCTGCCAGGGTGCAGTTCAGAGGGGACTGGGCACCCTGGCAGTGTCACAGAGCTCATTTAACAGAGTATAATATTCACTCTGTCACATACTGATCTGTGCTTCAGGAGTGTGACATGAGTGTCACATGCCAAACTGGTGAGCAGTAAAGGTGGGAAATMAAATTTCTCTCCCACTTTATTATTTTAGGCTTATATTTGTGCAGTCCATGTGTTGTTTTATGACAAAGATATGTGTGTTCTTTACAGAATCACAGAATGTTCCAGGTTGGACCTGATTACAGTACTTCAAAAACCTGCTTTAGTCTGTAGCTGAAATTAAACCTGATCAGATGATTTTTATGGTCACAATGACCTGGCCACCAAAATGCGTCATCCAACTGATTTATTAATGCATGAGCTGATGTACCAGGTACATAATGTAGTTGTGAGTGCTGCAGTGGTGCCTGGGATGTATGAGGCCTAAAGCATGTCTAAATGCCAACTTTCACAACAATAAACTTCAGAGTGACCATTAGTCAGAGTTTATTTTAAATATCAGGTTCAAGRTAGTGACAATTTATGAGATTCTCATTTAATTCTGTTAAAATCATGACTCCAACTGAAGATGAGTCCCAGTGCCATACAGGATGATATGGGGGCAGTCTGACAGCACTCAGAGGATTGAGATCTGCTCWTGGGGCCACAGAGGGACAGATGGCACAGGCCAAGTGCCACCTGCTTCTAACACTTCTGCCTTGCACACTGTGGGTGGCAGCTGCTCACACAGATTTAGGMTGCTTTTACCCCACCCTTCATCAGGGACTTCACCAATCCTTTCATTCGCAGGCATTCCCTGTGGTTCTTACGTGCAAGAACGAAGGYTTTGTGTAAATGTTTGGTTCCTGAAATCAGTGCTCACCATTTGTGAGGTATCCCTTGTCTCAGGACTCTAAAGCTTGCTACAAACAGTAACAAATTCATCTTTTCTGGGGGAACCGGACTTCATTTGATTGTTTTTGAGCAGCTAGGTTTGTTGGCTATGGGACGTTGAATGAGTTACTTAAAAAGAGGTAATGAAAAATAGCACTTTTACTTCATAGGTAAGGAAGGATTCTGAAAACATAAGGAGTGCCACTAACTTTATTTTTCAAAGAAAGGAATSGTTTCTTGAGTGATTTTTGTGTGATCTGAGTGTTCTTCTGAGTTCTGAGTTAATGGCAAAGCCAGGCAAACCATCCAGCCCTTGTGGCATCCATGTGCTGTGACCCACTCTGCTCATTTATTGGTACAAAACCTCCAAAAAATCCCATAGCAATACTGTCTTTCTTTCCCTTTCATCACTCCTTTGTAGGTACATGGAGGAGAACTCCTTTTCATGCAGTTTTACGGTAGAGATAATCTATAGTTTGTACAAGCAGTCATTTCAAGCATCTCTTAGCTTTCCCTGAACTGAAAAGAGATTTCATTTTAAATTGTATTGTAAAGCTTATTCATAATGAATCATAGCACTGTGTTTCAATTTCTTACAGATAGTTAAGGTATGTGATCTCTTGTAGAAAGCCTGATTAAGCTGGCATTTAACAAGCTTAATGCAATTCCATCTGCTGAGGTCAGTGCCAGAGTGTCAAAATATTTTTAAATGCTTTTTTTTTTCTGAATCTTGTTAAGCCCTTCATTGTAATTATGTGACACTATGCATCTTCGTTGATTTGGGAGGCAGGCATTGTCTTAATTTCTTTTTTTTTTCTGCAACTGTGAAAGGAGTTTTCCCCCAAAACCTGGATGTTAATTCTGAATTTAAAGTAGCATTCCTTTCTCAACTTCTTTTTCTGATTTGTGTAGCATGTAGGGACACTAGGAGTGATTGCTTTCTTAAGTTCTTWGACTTAGTATGCTCCTCTTGAGAAGAACGTTACACAGTTTAATTTTAGATTAGGTATAGATTGGGTTGATTTTAAATTTTTTACTTTTAAATTATAGAGATTGCGTAATTCAGTTACCATCTTTTGCAAGTCAAAACAAAGTCTTCTTTTACATCTGTTTTATACAATGAAAGCAGTGTTGGAGCTGGGTTGGGTTTGTGGAAATATTTCAGAAAAAGCATCATAGTAGTGGGGCCTGGAAGTGTCCTGAGATATCTCTTGAAATCCACCCAAGATAAGGGACACAGTATTCATGGCACATGGCTTTGAAATGCCCCTTGAAAAGTTTTAATGAAAGACTTGTTTGTACTTGTTGCAAACAAATGCAGTCTTTCTTTGTAGGGTATTTTCTAGTATTTTTCATCTCTCTTGCTTTTCTCTGGATGCTTCCTGGGTTTGAAGCTCAAATTTGGGTACTCTGTTCCAGCTGAGAGACACTAGCATTAAAAAGAGTGGATTAGTTGCCACTCCTGCTTGCACATAGCACTCCTTTCATCTCTTAAAATCACATTTTACCAATCCCACCGAGTTACACTGCGGGCTGGCTCTGTGATCTGCTGCACCTYCTGCATACTGAGCTCCTCTCCTTTKKKRRKKSMWTTKGGRRSMRKTYYYYKGGSYYMMCSKKSMMSKKSYKRAMYTTWMCCYKKTTTTTTTTTTTAATTCTTGTTTGCCAGGAACCCTTTGAATTTAAATGCCGWCTTCCCAAGTACATCTCCTCCACCTTTGGTAATATTCCTAAAATTCTCATGCGTGATTTATACAGTTTTTGATGATTTTAAACTACAGAATGGGCTGGGCAGAATGCAGTGTGGACACCATATAATCCCTCTGGAGATGAGACACTGGAGACAGCTTGCTGACCAGGAGCAGGTCACAGTAACTGTGGCTCCATTGAGGTTCTTCAGCTGATTGTGGATCCTGCTTGTGCTGTTTCCCTGTGAGGGAAGCTTTTGTGGAGTCCACTTGACAATGTCCCCTGTGAGGCCTTGAGGATGCTTTAAATATGTCACTCCTTGCTGACTTCCAGCTGCCAGGCCAGTTATCCTGACTGAGTGAGGAGTTAGACTGCTTTGACATGATCTGTCCTCAACTCGAGGGTATTTCTCTTTGCTTTATTGTGCTCTAAGAGTTTATGAACAAATAGTTTTCCTTCCTGTGTTTTCCTGAGCACTGTAGTTGGCATCCCTGGATGTAATACAGTGACCTCTCCTGCTTCCACCAAGGAAAATGCTCTGCTTATCTTTCTCCAGTAATCTAGGATCTCCTCCTCTGGCTGCAAAACAGTCTTATGGAGTTGGCACAAAAGGAGTACTGGAAAACTAATTACATATCTATTCTCATGAGCTTCTCCTCTGAATACTGCAGCTATTAGAGGATTAATTAGCTGAACAAACATCAGAKGTTTACAGCTGACTGAATTTTAGGTTTACGTCATGGACAATGCTATTATGCTACATTTAGTGTGATTTTTGCATGCAAACTCATACAACAATGAATCCTAGGTATAAGACAGTTAGGGTTTTGGTTTTTTGTTTGTTTGTTTTTTTAACTATTCCTGGCTGACTTGGTAAACTCCTTTTCCAAAAGTATGGGGTTTGTTTTCAGAATGGTGGTTGTTCTCRAGTGTTGTTTCCCTGTTTTCCAAAGCAAAACTGATACTCCAAACAATAGGCATATAGAGTGCAAACTCAGTTTTCTCTGTTAGTCTGTGCATTTCAGCAGGAAAGCCAAGAAACACATGCTTTTGTCTTGCAGCATATCCAGGAAAGTTCTTTTTAATGTGAGAGTACTTTGGTTCTTTAAAATGGATTGATACAGTGTGAGTTTTGGTATTTTGTGGCAGACAGCAAATGGCAGCTGTTGCTAAATGTGCATTGACTTGCTCTTGGTTGCTGATTCAGGAGATAAAATTGGTAAAAGCAGACTGTCTCGTTCTTACAGTTCRTACTCTGGACAATGCCAAAGGACAAACCTTTGTTCCTTACTTGCCTTCACACCTAAGAAATCTCCAGTTAGATCTGCTTCCAAAAGTAAGCACAATTTCTGCCTGTTTCCTCTGGTTGCTGTTGCTGTGGGGTGGGCAAGGGGCAGGAAAACCCCTGAAGCAATTCCAGGCCTTATTGCCATCTATTCAGCCTTTGCTGCCATCACCAAATGTTGTGAGAAAACTGTTTGCTTTTGGTRGTTTGAGCTTCCCACTGACTTTGTATGTTGAAATGGATTTGTGAAAAATTGRCTTGCTGGTGGGAATTAATGTGAAAGGAAGCTGGAAATATATGGCCAGGAGGGAGTGGGTGCAGAAGTTGGGCTGCAGGGGATGGCAATCAGACAGGGTTAGTGTGCTGTGGAACTGCAGCCTCAGTGACTGCCCCCRGTATTCCCCTCTCTGAAATTTGTTTTCCGAAATGAAAAATCACTTTTAGTTCTTGTTACTTAAGTTCAGAGACCTCTGGTTGGTTTTGGCCCAGGACACTCAATTAAGTTTTACTGGAAAGCTGTACAGGGGTTGTGAGCAGAAGTTCATCTGCAGGAGAGCTGCTGTGGCTTTCTTGCTGGTTTTGCTTCTATTTACAAATTTCCAGAAGACTGGAAGCAGTCTCTTCCAGTTTTGTTTCTAGATTAATTTGGTTTTTTGTTTTCAGCTGGCAAAGAAGTATTTGACAGGTTTTGCTAAAGAACATGCTAGCAATGGAGGACCTCGCATAAAAATGCATTTTGACTAAGTTAATACTTTAAGGTTTGGTATGCCATAAAATTTGTCAGTTTGATATGTGTCTGATAACCAGATATCTTTTAGAGTCTTTCTCAGATTTTCTTTTTTGTTTGTTTATCATCTGTCACTGCCTGTAATCAAAATAGTACTGAGATTTAATGATATATACCAGTCTCTACCTTTCCTTCAGTACTGTCCCTGTACATGTTCATCTAGATGTGACTTTTTGTGCAGTTAGACTGTAGCATGGATATGTGGTTGAGGAATATTGGTATTTCTAAGTCTTTCCTAATACTCTATTCAGTAGCTAGTTTTTCTAGCTACTCCCAGCTACACTCATACAATTCACAGAGATGTGGGTTTGCATTTTGTGTTGAAAAGACAATTTGTCATCTGACACCCATCTCTACCCACCTTTTCTGTCTGAGCAGCCTTGGGTTCAAGAGTAATGGGCTCAGTGATCTGTAGGTGCACAGGTGCCCCCATCACAATAGAAGGAGGAGACCTTTGCTCACRGTCTGAGCAGAGAGGCCAAGGAGTAATCCTACACAGTGTAGGATACCCTTTCTAATGTTTAGATCAGCAGGAGGGCAGCATGTGCAAGGGAAACTTGTCCTCAGACAGCCTGTGACATGTCTATCATTTGGATAAACAGACTGCTTTAGTCACAGTAGCCGTCACTTTCTTGCTTCTCATACATATTGAAAATTCACCTTGAAATATAAATAAAGAGTTGTTCTTAYCAGCTCTAGAAAAGCCCGTAGGTGAAAAAGAAAGAAAACTATGAGAACATCTTATATGGCATAGAACCCGTCTGATAATTTTATGCACTGCATTTAATGAAACTTTCTATCYAATGCTGAGTAAACTGTGCCAAAAATCTTATGTTAATTTTTGGTGTTCATTGCTCCACCAAGGCATTCCACAGGATCGTATAAAAGGATTCCATTCAGGGCTGATAAGAACCTACTCTGTAAACAGTCTCTTACTGAAAACAATATTATACTTTGCTTTTATTCTATATGCATTTCCCATAAACAACAGCATCAAGGGTTTTAATATTAATCTTTGCCAAAGGAGACATAAAACTAGTTGCCCCATGATGGTGTGTGGAAAGGTTTAACCCTTTTTTCTTGCAGAACTTCTGGTGTGAGCACAATTGGGAGATAGTGCCAATTATTATAAATGGTGTTTGCAATTTGAAGGAGCTGTGTTTTGCCAAGTTGTGCGAGTATGTGCTGAAAACATAATGTGCTGGTTCACCCAAGCRCTGCTCAGTGTACAATTTTAGCCTGGTGAATCATTATGTTGTGCTAAAAGCTTGCTACAAGCTCACTGCTGTAAAGCATTAACACAGTGTCTGTAGGCCTCCATCTCCATTAAGTCAAATYCCATTATAAATGCATCTCTAATGACATGAGTTTGCTGTGGACTCGTAAATGCTTTTTCTCCACGAAGCATTTCCCATCTGCATGCAGGGCACTCTGTGGTTAATAAAGGTTATGTGAATTAGTGCGATGTGGGAGAGTCTCAAAAATCTATAACTGAATCTTCCTGTTACCCCCAACACCAGAGCTTTGACTGGAAACCTTATAGATTAATTCACTGGACTCGGGGCCATGTGGCAGTGATAAAGCATAGTGAGTACTCTGCAAGCTGCACCCACAGCAGTAATTGGAAATCAGAGATAGTGTGCAAATCATAAATCTCAAAAGCATAAACAGCAGCCAAGCATCTACAAAATTACTGTGCTTGTGTTTTGAACGTTTCTTTTTGTCTCTCATGTAGTTTGTTATTTTGGAAAGAAAAACAACATGGAAAGATGTAAAATATRTGTTAAAGCTAATACTGCTTTTTCAAGCAACTATGCTAATGCTTGACAACCTGCTCACAGAAATGTTCTGCAATGATCTGGTAAAAAATAGCTTCTGTCGAGTAAAATATGGAGAATAACACAAAGTGCTGGAAACTTCATGTTCTAAAAGACATGATGAGAGACCTGCCAGTGATACATGCAACTGTTATAACTTTTATTGTCAAAGTGTACTAGAAAACTATTTCAAACACCCATAGAGAAGTGTTGGGCAACTCATCAGTGGTGAGTTGCTAAAAGWTGTGCAAGACTCCTCACAGAGGATACTCGCAGGTCAATCAAACAGTAATATTGTTCTTGGCGTACTTGTTCCTCTCAGAGCTTCATAAAATCATGGCATAAATGTTTTTCTGGAAAAAATACAAGGGATGCCATCCATKCATTTGTTGGAATGGAAAAGAACCATCTCAGCAAGATAGGAGAGACAGTGATAGCTAAATTACCATTCCCACCTCAGGTTCCTGCACAGGAAATGAGGGAATGCACCACATCCAGATTCACACTGTGGAGATACTTTAAAGTAGGAAAGGTGTAACCAGTTCATTTAGAAGCTGAAACAAGCAACATRCATTAGTWGCCRTGASCAAGTGTTCTGCTTCTCCACTTCTYCAAACTCCTAAAGACATTTGACAGGAAGCCATCAAGGATCACTGAAATCCTGTCCAGCACTTTGTTGAGGTGACAAGGTCGTGGCTGACAGGCAGGGTGTTACTGCAATAATTATAATGGGATTTGATTGCAGCAGCTCTGAAATGCTGCACAGCATAAGGGAGTCCTTGGGAAACCCACCTGCTGGAAAACAACTTAATTGCCATCTCTTTGACATCTTTCAATATTTCTGTACTAAAAAATTGCTGGAAATTTAGAAGGACCCTAAATTCTCCTTCAAGCCCAGATTAAGCTAATAAACTGGTCCCCTTTTTGTTTAAAATCTTTAGCTGCTCATTTTTGTTCAAGATAAGGAATAAAAATTAAGCCATATGAAAATGCATATATGTTGACTGTTGCTGCTGCTCTGAATGTCTTATCGCTCCAATGCATTTAAATTATTTTTCAGAAGAAAATAAACCARCCTAAAACTCTATTAAGGTGTGTGTCCATGTTATAGCAAGTTTGATTCAAAACTGAACCTTGTTACTCTCTTCCAAATAATCTCAGTTAAAGMTGTGTTTTAGATCCTGTAATTCGCTCTCAAAAATTATTTCCCACCCTGCATCTAATAATAAAAAAATAGAAAGGAAGGCTTCWTTCTTCTCAAGAGATGAACTAGATGAGCACCCTATGGAGAGGAAGATCAAATTTGCCTGCAGTGTTTTCTGGTGCTTTTTTTTCTTTTTGGACAAATATCAAGAAAGGACTTTTCTAAGATATTTCTTTACCATTGTAATGCAACTAGGGTGTATTTTCTGTAAGGAGCCTCTTCCCATTCCTTATACTTTTTCTGCTTTTTAATGTCCAGTGGTGGGTTCACTTCTGTATTCTGCAAAGTTTGCACTGTTTGGTCAGACCAAGGTTACYTTAATGCCTGCTCTATTCATGAATGGGTCAGCACTTTAACAATATATAATCTTAAAGCTTCATGCTGCAGAAAGAGAGCTTTTCTTTTCAGCCTCTTTTTCCTTTCCCAGCCCTGAATGTCCATGTGACCATTCAGAGCAATTCATGTTGTCCTTTTTATAGAAATATTTTCATTATTGGAAAATAAAATTGTTGCTCTTTAAATGAAGTGATCTATCTGCATTTCCCCAAAAAACATTTTAATTTCTGCTTCTCTCTCCTGGGCACTGTGTGTGGTCTGTGTCCTTTTTGTGCAGAGAACTACAGTTTGAGCTCAGAATCCCCTGAGAATACATTGACAGGAAAGGGTTGATTGCCTCTCCAATCTCACATGTAGTACTCCTGTCATTACCCACCAGGATGGCTTTCATTTTTTCTGCAGTGTTACATAATTGACTCAACTATGATTCATATCAGCACCCTGGTAGTTTTCAGCAGTGCTGCAGTGTAGGCTGACAAGTTCTCCTCCTCCACCATTAAAAAAAAAAAGTATTCTCTCTTTTAATCCAGTGGCTTTACTTTTGTGGTGCTCTCCACATCACTGTTGTCTTTTGGAAAACTCAGATATTGAAGATGCATCTTAATGGTATGTGCTAGTCTTCCATGGGAAATTACTTGTAAGTGCTAATGCTGAAGTGGTTAATTTTAAGCTGTGTGTTAAAATAAATGTAATTCTCTGTTGGTGTTCAAGATAAAGGTAAAAGTGAATAAATGTTAAGAGCCAGTTCTGGTTGAGCAATGACATTTTTCAGTGCACAGCACTTGCTTGWAGGCCAAGTACAGAAATGACCAAGTCTAACTGTTGCATTTTAATGGTTGCTCTAACTCTGTTTTGAAYGGTGAGGAGTTCCACAGGTTGTCACAACCATCAGCCTTATAGGATTAGGCAGAAGAGGCAAAGATTATATTGGCATTGAACTGAGTTCTGTCATAGTTTACGAGGTTGATCCATTTCAGCTCAGCCACATTTGTTTCACAAAGTACTTTGTGTGTATCTCAGTTTCTGCCCAACTATGTCTGACTTACTGCTTTCTGTAGGAAGTTGTCTCATTGGTAGCACAAGTACAAGCAGATGTCCTTTTTTATTTTCCCTTGCGTTTCTTAATTTCCCRTGTACACAACTTCTGCTTCATTGGAATTGCAGGGAAAAAAGGGATARTAAGTTTTCAAGATTTTTGGAGGTTTATAGGCTATTGCTAAGGTGACTGTGTTCAATTAGCAACCACTTGATAAAATTTGCTGCTTAAATCACTATGAGAATTGATCCTAAAATGTGTGTAATCTTGTTGCTTTCTTTTCTTTGAAATACCCACTTGCCTRGAAGTTATATGGCCTAATGTGTCAGCCAGTGACTTTTGTGTTCTGTTATTTTGGTTTGTCCTCTTTAGTGTCTGTCTCCATTAGTAAATAATAATATGTTTTGATTAGAGTAACTCTATTCCCTGCCTAAGGGATAAAATCTCTTGGATCATTTTGCAYCAGAGAAATCCCTATCCTTTCACAATTTCAGTTATGTAAACATAACTGTTTAGCTTCCAATATCTAAACATATTTTAAAAAGTGTGATTTTGACAAAGAAAGATGTAAAATGTGTTGCTTTCAAGACCAATAGAAACACTGGAGGAGTGGACTGAGACCTCCAAAGAATTGTTCTGGTCTGAGGGCTCAGAATCTGAGTCTGCCTTAACTGCTCATTTTAAATGCTTGATGTCCCCCCTCAGATCACAGATGCTTTTCCTGTGCTAGCTGTGTGGTTTTATTCTCTTTATATCTGTGCATGCTGGAGAARTATGCCTCTTAATGTGTCAAGCCATCCCTAAGAGAAAAGTCTACACTGCAAGAGTTCCTCCAGGGTCTGAGAAAACCTGGTTTAGGAAAACAGCCTGCTGATGTTGTTGTCTTGGGCTCAGCATACATCAAAATTAAGCTGCTGTAGTGGGTGCTAAGAAAAGAGAAGCCATGCCACCTAAATGGCCTGGTTACAATCCAGTACCAACAAATAATTGTTTGAACTGGTCCCCTGACAGCCCTTCCTCATTTTTAAAAAAAGCATCAGACTAATTTTCCAGAGGAGTACTGCCCAAATATTTTCTCATGAAGAAATACAGATTTGGATTAAAAACCTTTTTAAAATTATTTTTTACTATTCACTTAAAAATTATGACTTTTTCCTTTAAAATACATGAATGCATAAGCAAGTTATTTTTTTGTAGTTCTTTTAATCTGTTGGAAGAGTTAAGGCACATTTTTTGTTACCATTGAAAGCAAGGACAGATGTCAAAAGAGGGAGATTTGTGTTTGTCAAGGATGTTACCTTTCTCTTTAGAAGAGAAACCTTTCTCTTGTTTAGAAAGATTTTCCTTATGTTTTTCTTTTTATGGAAATCATTCAACAGTTTCTGTAACAAAACACTGAACAAAGAAATGCCCTAAGAATCACTGTGTCTTCCCTAAAAATTGACCCTAACTTGTGAGTGAGCTGTTGCATTCCTCTTAATGTCTCAGCAGTACTTTGAATGTTTGGGACCACATACTTTAATTTTGTCACAAGGCTGGTATATTCATTTTTAAAGAAGTTTTGTGYAGTTCAAATTCAGTTTCTTTAATCTAGGAATGACTTGTCAATTTTTTTTTTTTGTCACAGGGAGAAGTTATTTCTGTTTTTAAAAATAGCCAAAATCATTTGATTGAAATGTTTGGCAAAAGA
Source organism: Malurus melanocephalus (assembly GCF_030028575.1). Taxonomy (NCBI): domain Eukaryota; kingdom Metazoa; phylum Chordata; class Aves; order Passeriformes; family Maluridae; genus Malurus; species Malurus melanocephalus. Next base: position 2,337,355 of record NW_026623281.1, read on the forward strand.
AGGAATCTAGACTGGTGCCTTCAGAAGCTTATATAATGGGCCAATGTTTTATTTTTTTCCCTTGACTCTTGCTGCATTAAAAACAATGGGGAAAATACACGAATATTACCAAATCTTTCAGAATAAGAGAGAATAAAAGCTGCTCAAAATCTTTGGGGAAATTAAGAGAAACTGTGTTGATTTGTTCTGCAAGGCCAATATGGTTTTTTTTATTCCAGCCCAGTAAGAGAAAGACCAGCTTTGAAGAAAATGACTGAGACTGGGGAGGATTTTGAGGGACTCAGAGGATTTATTGTGTCATGCGAGTTCAGATTTGTTTCAATGTCTCTGATTCTACAAAGGCTCTGTAAAAAGTTGGGGTTGAAGCTGCTTGGTATTAGAACAGAACAGCTTCATCTAGAAACATTCTTTTGGTTTGGAAGGTGTTTTAGATGGTTGCTACTGGCCTAATGGAAATGGGCCAATGAGATTTTCTAAACTGGATCTCCAAAATTCAGTGCTGAGTATGAAATGTCATAGCTTCAAAGAGGAGAGAACAGTCCCTCCTCCATAAGAGGTGTTGTAAAGGGTCTTGGTGAAACACTTGGGAGTGAGGAAAGTTTTGGGCGGGCAGACTCCCTTTCTAATGCAGTTTTTGGCTGGTATGTAATTTGTTATTATATCTTAGGTCAGCACAACCAAACTCTGTTGGTTTACACTGAACAGAGACCCCCAACCAAATTGTTCCTTGCTGTGGGGCTTGCTGAGCGCTGCCTCTTGGGAACACAGGGGTGGCTGTGCCACTTCAGGGCTGGATCAAAACTCTACAGAGGGTCAAGTCAAGATTATAGAGACCTCTTTAATCACCACCCTCCCTGGCTTTAAATACTTTACTTGCATGTACAGTGATTGCTGCAATCATTCTGCAGCCTTAATAACCTTCTCTCAAGCATAATCATTTAATTATGATTTTATGTTTCCTCCCCTCTTCACATAAGGAGATATAGGTTTTTTTTTCTCAGTAGCAAGTTTGCTCTAGATTTCTTAGTCTAATTAAGTGAGAAAAAAATAAGCAATCTGGGAACCATGACCCATAGTACACAAGTAGAAGAGTCTGACTATTTGTATATATTTTGTTTTTTCTTCTATTCAAGTATGTGTTAGCATGCATAAACTATCAAAAAAGAGAGAGCTCTTTAATATTTATTATTTCAGTTTTTATTTGTCTTTTCTCTCTTCTTCCCCTCTACTCAACAATTTTTGATCACTATGGAATGAAAAATATCACTGAACCATATGTAAACTCTTCAAGCTATCAATGCAAATTCCTCACATTTTTCAGGGGAAGAGAGTTTTTTGGCATGCACCATCAGTCTGTGTGATGTCTTTATCTTCCACAATGCTGCAGTTTGTTTAATGGTTTATTTTGTTTGGCATTGCTCACAAAAAAATAGAAATGCACGATAACAGCCCTTACTGATGCAGTGTTCCTCTTCCAGCAATTTAACATAGAGACTTTTAACACCAAGCCAAACACTACACAAAATCTGCTATGGAAACAGCTCTCTGAACAGCTTGAAGGATAGGTTGCTGTTATGCTAAAGCATTGTAATTTGTAAGTAAGATTGTGAGCTTAGCCTTACTATTTCCTTTAGTTTCTGATATTTGGATTGGAGCTTCTTTATTGACCAATAACAGGAAATTATTTCAGATGCAGTTGGTGGGAGTAAAGGGACTCATTTGCCTGTGTGATGTTCTGAAAAGGCAGTTTTGGGGGGAGAAGTAATAGATGAGTCTGTCTCTGAAGCTRCGATGAAGTTGTATTTGTCCTCTTAAGCTCTGTGTTCTCTGAGGGACCAAGACAGGATGTAAATGCCAAAGCAGTGGGAACCTTTCTTCACTGGTTGCTGCTGTGGAACACTGCTGCAAAGACGTTTCTTTTAAGAAAGTACAGAGAAATAGTGTATTACACTCTTAAAAATCCAGAGTGTGAAGCAAGGGATGAGAAAAGCTTTCCATTTCTTACTACGTAGCTTTGCAGTCAATGTTCCAGATCAGAAGACTGAAGATCTGTGAATATGTTAAAATTGATGCAGTTGCCACTGATGCAGCAGCAGCATGAAGTATKTGATGTATAGACACGTATTTATGCAAGGAAGTTGAGAAATTTCTCCACTACTGATCAGTATGTGCAGAATGGAATTGCAKAAAGTGGTTATCGCTGCCTAATTTAGATCGAATCTGTATCCCCTCCTCCCCTTCCTCACTCACTAAGCAGTTACCATATTTTCCCAGCAAGACTTCACTTAGAGCCATGGCTGTTCCTGAATGCCATAGCAAAGCCTGAAATGAGAATTCAGCAACAGGGCTGAGGCACTTTTCAGTGTGRTACCATTTAGAATGACCCCAAGACGTGATGTTCTTGCATTAGGCAGCGTGGTCATTTCAACATCAGCRTCAATATTTAATGCAGTACTGAAATGCCAAATCATTGAATTTTCTKATGGACCAGATGTTTCTTTTGTGGGAGCTGTTATTTAGAGTGAACCAGAATTTTAGTTTCACTGTATGTAATTTAAATTCTAGTCTTGTTGATGCCAACTCTTTCTTGAGGCACTCTGTCCATTAACCACTCATTTTTCAGGGAATGATATAAAGTCTTTCCAGATTATTATTACAAAGGCAGTCTTTTTCTCAGATTTAATTGTYGCATGCACATAAGCAATCATCCAGCCTTCTTTCTTGTAAAGAAAATGGTATTGTTATGAAATGAGTAGCAGGACTGAAGTCACTCATTTTGAAGATAATGTCCATTGTTGACAATGTAGTTGAGCTCCTGTTATCTTGCTGAAGTGAAACATGAAGAGGAAAGCAGCAGATCAATGCTTTTTCGGTTTTACTAAAGAAAATAATTTTAGCCTGGAAAAGAAAGTTAAATTCCTTTTGATCAGTGCCATATGCTAGAGTTTATAATAGGCTTTTGTGTTCCCACTTAGCTGGATCAGATTGAAAGTTGGATAATTATCAGTGAGGGTTAGAAATAAAATAATCAGTTGGCATGTCAAAATATCTTCATTTTTATGTCAGTCGTGCTGTCTTTCTGGTACAGTGAAAACTGGCTCTGGGTTTGACAGAAACAGCACAACAATCCAACTTCARCCCTTTCCTTGCAATTGGTTATTTTGCCTTGTGGAAAGGGGAATTGGGACAAATATTGCTAACTATGCTAACTATTGCTAACTATTGCTAACTGTGCTGGTACTAAGGCTGAAAGGTTTGCACTGGTAAAAATTATAAGCATACCTCAAGCAGAGWCTAATCAGGATATAAATATTCTGTTCCTATTTCTCTGAATTTTTTTTCACAGTAATATTCACATATGAACCATCTATACCACAGAGTTTGGCCAGAATTGTTATTTCAGTGTTACCTTTGAATGCTCAGATGCAATAGATTTAATTGACTTGGGCTGTTCCCTGTTTTGGAGACAGATCAGTAAGTCTGCTTGGTCTGTCAGACTAAAGATGGGTTTATTGGCGTTATCTATACTGATGGAATGACATTTATAAAGGTAAAAGCAGATAGTGCTACTGAATGTCCTCCTATCTGCCTTTGCCTGGTAGCCAATCTGAAATAAAAAGTAAAAAAAAAAAAAAACCCAAACCAACAACCAACCCCTACCCCAAAAACAAAGTGAAAATATCAAGCCCCAAACTAAAATTTTTGCATCAGATTATTTACAAAAGAAGCAAGAGCAAATATCGGGTCTTGTAGCTGTTGTCATCCACCCTTTGTTACTTCATTAAGAGCCTCTCCAGGTGAGTTTTATCTCAGGAAATGTGCCAGTACTGTGTGCACCTGCTTCTAATTAAAGAGCTTCTCCTTGCTTAAGAAACATTATGACCTAAAGGCTCTTATAAAACCAAGAAATATCTAAGATACCTGAGGGAGGCACTAAAATCTCCATTGAGATGGTGTTCTTTGTACTGTGTTTTGTTATATAACGTTAAACTAAGCTGCAGCAGACGTAGGTGTTGGGAGAAGATAAGAGGTTGTTGCTGTGCGTGACGTGTATTGCCATGGAAATATTGCTCTTGAGAAGAAATTAGCCTCCTTCCTATTGTGCATTATGGACTGGTAATGAAGCAAAAAAGGGAAAAAAGCAAATTAACTTACTTGAGAAGTAGGCAATAATAAATGGTTTTTAGGATACTGAAACAATATATTGGGGTTGGATAGCAAAACTGCATTTGTTCTACCATGAGCAGTAACATGATTATCAGATGTCTTTGAACACTTTCCAAAACTCATTTGGTAAAGAAGGGTGGAATTTGAGTTTGGAACATTGTAATTCATTTCATAAAATCGGTGTCCAATAAATCTTTTTCAATTTTTCAATACTATCAAGAAAGGTGAGACTTTGTCCCCCCCAGATTTCAATTCTGCTTATGTTATCAAATAGGATATTATATACCAACTAAAGAATAGCTAACTAAAGGTAGCTGCAAATTCTGTAATAATTCATATAGAAATGGGCTACTTGTTCTTCCATCTGGTTTTTATTTTGGGTGAGAGTAGATGGTTCTTGTTCTTCAGCAAATGTTTAGCAGAATCAATACAGTGCGAAAGTGTTTGGCAAGTGTTCATTAGTGCATATTTTTATTCTCAGAAATTTTATTTATTAATATCTGGGAATAAAATAATTTCCCTGATTTTCTGTCACACTGCTTGGAAAGCCTAAAAACTGATTTCAGACATTTCTTAAGAGTTTTATTTATATTTACTTCAGTATCTTTCCTTTTTTTTTTTTAATACTGAAAGAAGGATGAGAGGACAGATGTATTCATTCCTTCCCCAGTCTACTGAAGACACTTAGGAGTTTGCTTATTGACTTATAGTAGGTTTTGGATTTCCAAAAATGGGGAAAGATATTTCATTCTTCCCATTTTCTGCACTCTAYGGTATGAGAATAAAAGGATAAAAAAGCAAGTATACATAAACAATTTTGTTGCTGTAGTTAACTGGCTGAAATTGCTGTCATCAGATATTACCTAAGGCCAGTAATTTATCTATACTCGAATTAGTATTAGGGAGACAATTCTGCTTGCCTCAACAAGGATAACAAGAGGAAGGCAAGACAGTTCATGCTAATGAAGTGCTGTTTTTACATGGAAATCAGTCTGATTTTTGACAACTCTTTTAAAGAATTGTTAATTAGAAGTTCATCATTACTATTGCATGCCTACTGATTTTGTCATGATCCCAACAAACAGGCATATAAAATTCCTAATGAGACATTAATAATTCTAGCTATCTTAGGAATGAGAAAATATCCTGATTCATGGTGATAYAGGCTACTGTCTTGGGGTAAACTAGTCCTTCAGCATCAATTCCTTCCCTCTACAAACATGCATTACTTTAGTTATGTTAATTTYCCCCTATATTCCTTTGTTGTCTTTTTACAACTGATGAAAGAAATCAGCTAATGACAGTCAAGTAAGATAAGCAGGAGCAGGATGCTGAGTTTTGATAACTGACCAAAAAAAAAAAAAATCTAAATTAATGCATTTCTACAAATCTTCACAGATTCGCCTTTAATAGACAAAGTGCTTTTTCTTTTTTATTTTTCTTCTTCCTGGTATTTTTGCCAGTTCTTCTAGGTGTGCCTTCTAACTGTAAGAAAACAAACTAGGTCCCATTTTGCAGTCTTTGCCCTTTGTTAGAATCCTGGACTCCTAATTCTATGAAGTGCAGACTATATCCACATCCTTTTATGAAASCGGGCAGGAAAAAGAATCGTGCTGTGTACGTTTTGTTTTATTCAACCATTACTTTCCAAGACAGCTTTAAAAAAACGCTTAACTTGTTATAAAAAAAAGATGTGCTGCAAACACATTGTGTACCGTGAGGGGCTGTCTTCCTCTGAAGTACTTCCATACCCTGGTTGCCATGGCAAGAGAGATAAAGAATAAAAAATTCCCGTAGCGAATACCTTTACAATTCCAAAATCATCGCTCGGCAGGGCTGTGTGCTTAATAACTCATGAAAAATGCTGTGGATTTTTGCGGAGGCTGCGAGGGAATTTCCCCGCTGCTCCGCCCGGTCCCGCGGAGCTGAGCGCGGGGGCGGCCCGGAGCGGGGGCGGCGGGGCCGGGGTGGGATTTTACATTTGCACTGGGCTGGAGGCTGCGGGGGAAGGAGCTGCTTCCCGGGCCCTGGAGGGGGTGGGATGGGCAGGTGGGATGGAGCCGGGTGGGATGGAGCTGGGTGTGGGATGGAGCGGAGGGGATGAGGAGGGTGGGATGGAGCTGGGTGTGGGATGGAGCCGGGTGGGATGGAGCAGAGAGGATGGAGCCGGGTGGGATGGAGCCGGGCTCTCCCAGCAGCAGGAGTGCCGTGGGAGGACCGGGCGGCTGCTGCAGCCCCTGCTGTGCTCCCCCCGAGCGGAGGAGGAGGGACGGGCAGCGCCCTTCTCAGTGGAGAATGGGGTTGTGGCTGCCTCAGCTCAAAGCCGGTGCTTGGGCAGCCCCACGGCCCTGAGCCCACACGGCTGAAGGTGCCACATCTCGATCCCCGTGTTTCAAGAGCTGTGCCCTCTGTGCCGCCTTCCGGCTCACACCCCTCTGGCATCCCTGAATATCCCTGTGTTAGGCTATCACAAACACACAAGATTTTCAAAAGCTCTGGGCTTTACRCTGGAACCAGGGCAACATTTTTACTTGGGGTATTTGAATACCTTGTTTTGAGTACAGGGTACAAATCTCCCATATCCTGACTGCTTTCAAAACATCCCAAGTCCTCCTAARCCATAGGAATGTAAGCTTTGAAGCTTTTCCAGAGAAGCCTGACCCAGGGCCACGGGTAGCAAATAAATCATGTTAGTTCTTGCAGCATTTTGCAGAGTTCAGGTTGAGACCTGCGGTAGAGTGATGGYATTTTGCGACTTTTAGTGATCGATGACAGGGCCCACAGTCACAGCAACTTGATGCAGCATCCTACTGCTAGCACCATCTGCCACAATTTTTAAATATAGAAGGGGATTTTTCTTAGTCAGCACGTTTCTGTCAGAAGTAGCTCTTCACAGGCCTAATCTGAATGCCTCTGCAGAGCTTTAAACTTCATCAGCTTTCTAATGGAATAACCCAGTCTAATCTTTTCGAAGTGTTTGTTTTTTCTTAGCAAATGAAATCAATTTTTATTCTTCAGTGATTTCTGTGGCTGTGTCTGCACTTATGTCGAAAGCTTTTTTCTTTCTTTGCACTATATTTGTATTTCTATCAAGAACAGTTTTAGGGTYTAAGAAGTCATCAGCTGCTGAAATATGTGGAGAGCTGCCTTTTTGCTTGAATATTGCTACCATAAAATGAAATGTGTGAGGATGTTATCAACCAGCTTAGCTTTATCTCAGCCCCAATTTTTATTTAATGGGTGCCTCCAAAATGTGCCCAAAAGCAATGCTAAAGCTATGGCAACTATCTGTACCTGTAAAATGCCAGGTAACTTTTCTAAGATTGTTTAAGCATCTGTCACCTAGGAATCATGATGGTTTAAAATATTTATAAAGCATCCTGAAGACCACAGATGAAAATACCTGTCTGTAATTGCTTGTTGGTAGTTCAGACTGTGCTGTGCAGGTCCTGATCACGGCTCACTTTCTGCTTACTGTGTCAGCAAAGTTTCTTGTCATCTAGAATTGTCATTGCTCCCACTGTCCCGTGCTTCTGTCCTGGCTGTCTGTATGGAAAAGGGGCTGTTTGTGAACACGAGGATAAAGCTCACTTGGAGGCAGCAGCAGTACCCGCTGCAGGAAAGTTTTTTCCCTGAGCTGACAGGAGRTTTAGGCCAGTACAAGCCATGGAACAAGCTAGTTCAATCTACTGGCTGCATTTCCTCCTCCCTCTCTAGGAGACAAAGCTTCTCTGTTCACATCTGAAASCTTTCACATGCTGGGCTCAGGCGATGGCCAGGGTGGAGTGCCACTGCTGATTTGCCCAAGTCTGTMAGGTCTAAGTGATCTTTGAAGGAATGCACAACTCGTCCTCACATTCAGAGGCTTCCCCTGGCCTCCTCCCATGTCCTTTGGACCCCAAGGAAGGTGTGACACAATAAGGATGTCCCGCAGGGTTGACACCTGCATGCCACTTCTTCCTCTGATTGTTCCCCCACAGCTGYTCTGCAAAGATTTCCTGCCCTCCCWGYCCCRGAGTAGCAGCTCAAGATCCTAAATGGATAAGGAATTGCTCACTCTATAAATGAAATACAGCTTTACATATGTATGTGGTGTCTGCACATCTTTGGGTTTTATTTTGGTCTGCTTAAGAAAGATTTTATGTTTGGTCTTTGTTAGGATCTTGTAAAGAAGTTGGTTAATTTGCTGAGACGAGTGCTTGTTTGTCTTCTCAGAATATTTTAGGGCATACTGTAGGGTTATACTGTATTGACCTGAAATGCCTCAATAATTTGAATAGGTAAACAGATGATTTGGAATGTAAATTTATGTAGCAGTCCTTATAATGCTCCTTCCKGATCTGTTAGTTCATCCTGCAAGCATGCACCTCATTTAGCTGTTGAACTGAGAATTTATATGTATATTTAATAAAGAGCCTCCTGAAAAATAGCTACAGTAACCATTCTTCATAGCTGATATCAYGTCTGACACATAAAATGAAAGAACAAAGTCACTCGCTGCAGCCTTGGACAGCAGATTAAATGTGTGACTAATAAAGCCTGAAAGCCAAGATTGGTGACAGACATTATATTCATCCTGGCCAATGTGAGTTTAAGGAGCCAGAGATGATTTCACTTGAAGAGCCTTAATGAGAACAAGAGTGAGAATCACTTGCTAACGGAGCAGTGTGTGCTGGATGCTCCTCGGTGTGGACTCGTCAGACCTGGAGGAGGTTGCTGCTTCAGTCACTTCTTCTCTGAATAAGAACATTTGCAAAACAAGAAATAACAAACGCTCTTTTCCTGCATCTTCTGTTGAGCAAATCCTTCTGCATATACTCTTTGTTTGTTGGCTGTTTTGCCCTTAAAAGTTAGCAAAACAAACTTTAGCCTCAGCTGTCTGAGTTAGTGCTGCAAGTAAAACACTCCAGAAGAGGTGACTGCYGTGAAATAGAATGGCAGCAAGTGTGAGTGTTGAAGCTCATCTCTGAAATTTTGTTCTTACTTTGAAATTTGAGTWCAGTATTAGCCTAATACAGGATGTGGTGGAGAAGTAGGGCTCAATATCTGGGTTTTTTTGAGGAAAAACAAAATCTGCAGTTAGATTTCCTGTAATGGTGTTATTCACAGGACAAGTGCAGAGGGCCAGAGGGCAGAAGACCAGGAATGAAGTATTRCAGGATGCTCACAATGCAAGGGCCCTCAGGCAACCATATAATTTTTCTTCTGTGCACTTGTTTTATTTTTTTGCTTTGTTAGAATTCTTGTCTGGTTTCCTATAGCTGGTTCAGGTTTTCTGTGCTTCCCTTTGTAGTTCAACAGAGGACTAATATGAGAGTATTGAATGCACRATCTGAATGGTGGGCAAGTCCATGAATCCTTGTGATAGCCAAGATAAGCATTATTTCTTTAAATCTGCACACTATTGTTAATCTGTATAAATCATATTTGGCACCAAACAACTAGCTGAGTGATTTGAAACAATTTCTGTAAGCCTGCATGGCAATAACTGCAGTTCCTGGCAAAATCAGAATTCTGACTCAAGTGGTCCGTCACGATTCCGATGATGACTCCAGTTCAAGAACTGTAGTAGTCAAATGCTCAAACATAATATTCATAAACATGAAGTACATTTTTCTGTMTGTGAAGAAGGCTGCATTTCTGATCTAGCCTTCCTAATGACATTGTTAAATTTGGTAAGATGTTTTTATCTCCTTTAAGGAACGCTGAGCTCTGGTGAGGTTGCAGTGAATGTTGAACTTGCAGGGATTCCCCAGGTGGTGTGTGAGCAGCYGTGGGTTTCAGTGACCTGTGTGAGCTCTCTGGCTCGCAGGGCAGCTCTGGAGCAGCCTGTGCTGAGTTCTGACCCACCTCAGGCAGCTGCAGCRCAGACACGAGTGAGCACTGGAGTAGAGTTGATGCTGGCTGACACAGATGATCAAATGATCAAATTGCTGGTGATTTATAGTACAAATCTGACAGCTCTGCCTGCTGTGAAATGTTTGGGGGAAGGTGAAATCTTCTAGACGATCTCAGGAAGGAAATATTTTTAAAGCAACACAACTCTTGGAGGCAAGATAATATATTGCTTCCATATAGCTCCTATCAGTAAATTATAGCTGTAAGAAAGTTGCTGGGAAGATAATACTGGACGCTCAAGGGCTCATATTTTTGAAGCAATTGTCACAAAACTGACAGCTGATGTGCCAYCTGTCTTGGTATATTCGCTTTTGGTGGGTGAAACAAAGATAAATACACAAAAGGGAAAAATATTTCTGCATGTGTATTGTCAGGTATCTGTAGGTGGTCTTTGAGTARCACGTGACCTTAATTTTGGGACTATGACGTTCTCTAATGCACAGCTATGATTTTGCTTACTTCTGTATTTAATTTTTATTAGTTTTATATTGGTATGTTTTATTTCCCGCCTACTGCCCATCATGYACTCAAATTGCATCAATGTCCTGATTTCAGTCTCTGATGAAAACATATCATATTCCTATGTGTTTTTTCTTACTATTTGAATCAAGGCTACTGGAATTGTTACAAATCACTTTTGAGGCAAAAGGAAAAAGTTGATCCCTGAAAACTGTGACCTCCTTAGCATTTTAAACTCTGARATATGCTTGATTTATATMTTTTTGCTMAGAAGAYAAGTAGTGATGAAAACTTTCAGATGCTCAAATTTGTTAATAAGTATGCACGCTGATTTGGGGAAGAGCTCCAAAATGTAGGTACTTCTCTAAACTTTACACAAAGCTTTTGCCTGCATTCTTGACAAGAAGCCTCTCCATGCTCCTGCCTTGAGCAGAGAACTTTTGCTGTTTGAGAGCAGGCCAAAATMATTCATTTCTTCCCCCAAGTTTGGCTTGTGCTCTGGAGTGGAGATTTGAATTGTTTCTCAGTAGGACATATTTGTTCTTAGATGATGTGCCAGTTTATTGTTTGGGTAATGACCGTAAATGAGACAAGTAGATTTTATACGGTAGATCTCTATTTTTTTTGCCATTATAGAAACCTCTGGGGCATTATAATTATCCAGGTCTTACCCTGTGAACTCCAATAGTCGGATTAAGAGCACTTACTTTTTTTAAAATCATTTATTTGGAAGATAACGTGCCCATTCAGCAGACTTGTTTCCCAAAGCCACCAGGGTGATTGACAGATCATGCTCCTTGGAACTCATCTGCACTTCACAAATCTGTTTGTGAACGCTTATCTGTCCCCAGCAGATGTAATGAATCTTTCCCCTGCTATTCAGGATCCCATTATTTGTGCCCACTTTTTATGACTAGTAATACTAAAAGCAACRTTTTCAGTGTGCAATTTCTGTACAYGGATAATCACAAAATAATGAGGAAGAATCAAGCCTATCAAAAACTTACGATGGAARATTTGTACTTTTTCATTTTAATTTCTGTTGAAATTGGATGTGGAATAGAATGATAATTGGGTTCATAACAATTTTCTGAACATAATTCCACTTATGATGATATCAAAAACTCAAAACCTGGCAAGGAGGCTTTTTAAAATTGCTTCTCTATGTACTTACTGATGGACAATTTCTCAGCTATGATTGTTAGGGATATGTTTGTACATTGTTTTATTTTAATTTTAGCTGTTCCTGATTATAAATTTGGTAGCAGAAATACAGGGTTTATTTTGTGATAATGCATTCAAGTGGCTGTTTCTTAGAACAGTGTCAGTGTGCTTTGTCACAGGCCTTTATAATGCAGTTAGAAGAGGATGACTTTGAATTTCTTGTGGATTTTCCAGATGGAAATACAGGTACAGGTGCCTGGGCTTCATACCCTGTGCTCAGTGAGCTGACAAAGCCAAAGAAGCACTGAGGCTCTGGAATGGGAAAAATAAATGTACACTGGGCTTGTGCTAAACTGAATGATCCCTGCACTATCCCAGCCTATTCAGGGCCACTTAGGAGTCCAGCTAAGTTATATTTTTATCCCCTAGAAAGAATGACAACAGYTACAGCTGCCTTTGTCAGACAAAAYGCTCTGTTCTTCATCAAAATCAAAAAGGTTTATTCACTGTTGGTTGTTTGCTTTGCTTTCTTTGATATAAATTGCAGTCTAAAAATGAACTTTGGAGAAAGAAATTTCATCRTATTGAAATGACTCCTGTGGATTTTCTTTCTTTTTTTTTTTTATTTTGTATTGAATGAGGGATTGTTGAAAGTGATTTGTTTCTATGGAGTTTTACAATGAGAGTAAGTTGTCAAAATTTTTAACAAACTAGTTCACTCCTGCTGACACTGATTTCAGTGTAGTGTGATGTTAACATTGTTAATTTGTTCTAGGTATGAAGGCTGTATTATACATGTTATTACATTTGCAGTGTCAAGTATTGATAAATTGAGACTTTCCATTTTAATTTTACTTTTATAGCTTAATAGCTTTTACAACTTCTGTTTCTTTTATAGGTGTATTATTAATACTTATTAGTTACTGTAGCACTTGTTTCCCTGGGTTCTTTGATTCATTTTAGTGTTGGATAGCTCTCCTTTGTGAGCATGACTATTTTGTGAAATTTTGGAGAAAGAAATTCATGAAGAAATGCAACATCTAAGCTGTTGAATGCTCCCTTGGAAAATGGGTTTTCTCAGTCTTTCCCACGCAGATGCTATCATGATACATGTGTACAAACAAAGCAGATGGAAGAAGGACTATAGGGTTTTGTTTTGTCTGTGTTATGTTCCACCTTCCTACTGTTTGACTTGGCAACTTCAGCAAAGTTTTCCTAACGTGCTTTTTCCTGTTGTTGCCTATAATGAATGACTGAATGACTGCACTTATGAAAATCTGTGTTTTCTTCTTTTTTGTTCTGTTATTGCCCCTTAAATCTGATTTACTGTTTGTCTCAGTTACATTGAGGAAATTGTTTYCATTTTGCAATAAAGTCAGAGAATGTGAGTGCTTGCTCTGGCATTATTTTTTTGTTAACCTGACTAGCTTCCATAATACTGTATGGCTTATTTTTGTTTGCAAAAGTTTCAAGAATGTTGATTTCCTCTATGTGCTTTGTTCAAACAACTATGCAAATAATTCCCCTGCCTGAAAGTAAATGAAAAGGGTTTTTTTGTTGTTTTTAAACATCTGTCTCAATTGGCTGGATAAAAATTCTGTTGAAGTCCATGTAAAATGGAAATAAATTCCTGCAGCTTAGTCAGGTTTCTGGTATGGTGGTGATCTCTGACTARCGTGGTAGAGTGCTGCCTCCTAAAAAATATGCCAAAACCCTCAAATAATTCTACAAAATAGAAGCACAAGATAGTCTGTTTATGGTACTAGAGCTTAGGGAAATTTATTTCAGTGATGCTGAAATACATGAGGATTCTTGCAGTAACAGAATTTAAATTAGAACTAATAATGGCAAATCTATAGGTGTGGTTTGAGACTCCAAACCCCAAATAGCAATAATTAATGCTTCAGATATGTGTCAGTAAACAACTCCCCATCTCTCTTTGCTGTGGTGTTTCCTAGCAACTGCTGTGTTTCTCTGAACCTGTGTTGCCTTGACAATACTCGTGGTGTGTTGTACATCTGTGCAAGACATTTCATTCAAAGGCCTTTACAGGCCAAGAATGTATTTGTGTAGCATCCTTGAAATGCAGTTGTTATTTGATGAAAATTAAAAGTGAGTAGAGACAGCAGTGAGGAGTGGGAGAATACGGAACAGGAGTTTGGGGTTAATCCTGACAGGGGTCCTTTATGTGTAACAGAGAGAAAGGGGCAGTTTGAGCCACACTTTCTGTGTTCATGTTAGCAAGGTGCCTCTTAGGTGGTGAGGGGAAGCAGGTGAATAGAAAATATTGTTAGGGCATCATTTGAGCAAACCCGTTCAGCTCAATTATTGTTATTGCTGCTTCRTTCTTGGGGAGTTTTAAACACCTCCAGTCCTTCTGCAGTCTGAGSCCCTTGATTTGTGAAATCTCAATAATATACAATATCTTGTATCTAAGGGTCTCACCAGGCAGGTTGCTTTAAGTTTCTTTGTTTCTATGTTCTAATATTAAGAAATTAAATCTTTTGCTGTTACCTGTGGATCTGGCCAAAGATTTGCAGACAATTCCCAATTCAAGAGAAGCAGAATTTTATTTTAGGGTAGCTGTTGGGTCCAGGCAGAGAAATTCTATTGCTTTTCAGCTCCTCTATTCTGATTCTTCATTAACATTATCTATCTAATGTCTCCTAAGACATTCTGTTCTTACAAGACATTAAAAGGCATAAACAATCACATGCTTTTAATTGTATGTTTCTTTCCATTTTTAATGTTTGTAGCTTTTATTTATTTCCATTTTTGTTTGTCTCTTCATTTTTTTTGAGCAGAAAGACTTTTGAAGCCAAAGGCTACTGGTCTGGAACTGCTCATCATTTAGACAAATTTGCTGTGGATTGTGATTTAGCATTTTGCTTCATGTGTTTTCTTCAGAGGATGATTGGATTTTAATTTTATTTTGCATCCCATATAGTTGTAGCTTTCCTGGCTTTTATCAGATACCAAGACTTCTTTCTGAGCTCCGAGTCCTTCAGTAGCTCTCCAAATTCCTGTCATTTGGGATGCTAAAAAGTAGGTTGAAATTTCAATGCTAATTTGTTACAGAGAAATCCGTGAAAGGTGAATAAATCAGCAAACTCCTCTTTTCATCACCAACCCATTTTAATAACATGAGTACTGTTAATGTTTAGTTTATGAATTTTTTACTGACTGCAAGTTGCTTTGGCACACTACCCTAGAAATGCTGCCTTGAAATYGGTTCAAGAGCTGAAAATAGGTATGCAGTAAGGATTTTAATGGAAAATTAAGCAAATATTATGGGTTATTATCTGATTAAGCTACATGAAATGGCTTATCATTTTGGGGCTACGTATTCCATATATTTGCATTAGTGAAATATCCTTTCACCTTTGGGAAACAAAGGAAAACAGCTAACAGCCAACTGTAGTTTGCATAAATTGGAATATCAGCTGAGAAGACAAAGCAAGGAAAGCAATTGCTTGGGGAATTACTGCTGGCTCAGATGCAGTGGAGAACAGTAAGAAATGACCTACCACAGCTGCTGCTCTAGTCTGCTCTGCTGACTTCTGAGCTGAACCGTTTCCACCCTGTGATTAATGGTGAGGTTTATCTTACAGACCTGTCATTTTGACATCTTTCACTTGTACAGAAAGGAAAAAAAAAAAGGGACTTAAATTGACCCCTTTATTTTTGTAATCAGGAACAGGATGCACCAGCTTTTAGCTCAAACTGACCCTTTATGTACATTTGAGAAATGAGTCACGGTCAGAACCTCTCCGAGTACATTCTGGTTGGTGGGAAGACAGACAAGCTCAAATTCCCAGATATAAACATGCTTCGATGTTTTTATGTGGTAGCGAGATCCAAAGCAGCAGGGGAAGTGCTTTGAAGTCCTTGGTTTCGAGTTCTTAGACATGCTGAAGTGCTGATAACTTTGGGATGTGTTTGTGGTGACACGATGGCACTGCAAGTTGTGTCAGTTAAAGCAGCAGCTCAGGTGCTTGGCTGCTGAGGAAAAGTGAGGGTGCTCCTTTCCAGGTCTGGTGCACTCCATTCACATTGTCAGYTCTTTTTAGAGCTTGATATTGTTACTCCATTCTTTTCCTCAGAACCTGCTATCTCTGTCTCATATTACTGAAAAAACAATTATTTTGGTGCATGCTGAGTTTTAGAAATCACATTATCTTTCCTTTAATGTATGTTTTCTTTTAAGGTATAGCCCCAGGCTCCTAACTCTGTCTTCTGGTGTCTCTCCAATTCCATATGCACACGGTGTTTGAAACGTGCCTCCCTCCAGAGGGAAAAGCTAACACTGGAAAGTCCCAGGCTGGACAGTGCAGATCCCCTTGCTCCTATTGATAGATTCCACTACCTTGTTTTGTGTTGTTCTCTGCCACTCAAAACTCCAGTTCCATGGCTGCATTTCTGATTTCCTATCTAAAGCATTCACTTCCAAACAGAGATTACACCCAATGAACAAAAATGGAGCCTTTAAATCAGTCAAAAGACTGCCAACAGTGAGGTGTAGGCCTTATTTGTCTATGAGAATGATTATGATTGTGTAAAATTGAAGAGATGCATATTCAGTTCCCTTGCTTGAGTTTGCCTTCTGCATTTGCCCAGAATCCATTTTGATTCTGCTGCTAAATTCCAGAAATATCTACCAAAAGAAGCTACTCACAGGAGCAAATATACTATCACAGTTATGCTTCTGCTTTCACTGCTTTTGGTATTCCACAAGTGCTTCTTGGCTACAAATTTAACAGATGAATTGCAGAGAACTCATTTCTGATTTGGAACAATCTGTTCCATTAGATGTGCAGAGCACAGGGGGTTCTGCCTCCTTCTGTTGCACCCCACAGAGGCACCATCATTTGCCACTCACTGCAGTGATCCACAGCCTGGGTGGGCAAAGAAATCCATCCCAGTGCCTTGCACCTTGCTGCATTTTAGTCAGCTCAGTGGGATGATAAAGACTCTCTTGCTAATGGTTTTGAACACGAGAAGTACATTCCAATTAGTTTCTCGCTAAGTGCTTACCCGAAACAATAGTTCTGTGGAAAGGGCAGCCTCTGGGACAAAATATTTGCTAAAAGCATCTTAAAACTTCCTTATCATTAATGATACCTGCCAAACTGGTGTTTATAGCACTGATTAGATGCTCAAAGTCACATTCTAAAAGAACATCTCCTGTGTTTGTTTCTTGCTCTCCATCCTCACTACCGTCATACCTTTTAGAATAAGAAGAAGGAATCATAAAGCAAAACAGGAGCACAGCAAAAAAAGTACAAAGCCTTTTACAACACTCTGTTCAATGAACCAAAAGTAGAATCTGACAGATGTAGTAAAAAGTACAGTTGGAATAAAATAATCTGGATAACTGGCAACACTTTAGGATTTATAAAAAAGCTGATGCTGGAATCCTAATTCTGATTCCAGCATTTATAATAACTAAATATTAGAGCTACTGTTCTATATGTTTTAACATTTTCTTGTGCATTAATTGTAGTTAGAGTGCCAGAAAGACAGCAGTTAAATAACTTATTGCCATGTTGCTAAGGTGTATGAAGGGCAGACAGGGAAATATCTCTGTATTTGCTGGGGTGATTGCAGTAAATAGCTCAACTCATGACACAACGTAGCCAAAATTGTTCAGTATTGTACTCCTGTGTTAACTTAGATTAAAATTAATGCATAACAGTGTATGTGGTTTCCTTGGTCTCTTTGTCAAAAGAAATAAAATTTTTGGTAAATGTTAAATATGTCTTTCTCTAGTAGGAAAGTTTCAAAGCCTCCGCTTGAGTTTGGCTTGTGAAAGGATGTTATTATCTTGCCTATAAAACTGAACATTTTGGAAAAAATGTGACTACTATAATAATGACTGTTTGGRATTGTATAATTTAAGGACAAAACCCAGAATAAAATAATAGGATAAAATCTGCTTTTAAATTTAACTTACAGATTTCAGACTCAGTCTAGAGGGTTAAAAGCTAACTTGTGCAAGTGACCTTAGTCTGAAGAGTTACTAAAAATCTCAGAAACTCTTGATTCAGGTCTGTCTTTGTGAARTCTTAGCTCAGTCTCATTGCAGTTTTTGAGGCTGAAGCGTGTGATGGCTCTGTGTACTAAGAAAGTGAACGGGTACTTCATGTAATCACTGGGGGTAGTGGGGAAGACGGCACATTGTTCATTAGAAAAYAGCAATAAATAAAATAATCACTAGTGTTATGCAATGAAAGTGTTCTGAGTTAGTGAATTCCGGATTATATAAAGAACTGTGTCAGTAGTGCTGAATGCTGTGACCATTTCTGTGTCAGAGGGGGGATGGTACCCCAACCAAGCAGAGTGCAAATGCAGCACTGGGACATAGGAACAGGAAGAAAAAGTAAACCAGAGCTCTMCTAGCCTGTTGTCCAACTGTGATGCTTCATGAGCTTCATTTCGTRTACTTTAAATAGATAAATGGAATTACTTTTGCCTGGGCAGAAGGTGGTTTATTACATTACTCAGGATTAGTGGTCTCTAGTTTGAAGAGCAAYAGGATCAGCAAACTTGCCATGAAGGGAGTTAACAAGTGGCTGTGGAGAACATCAAAAYAGTTATCAATAAAATTCATCAAAGGGGAGAGAAACTTATCTGTTTCCCCAGAAGGGATTAATAGGTTTCTAGATCTATTTGTACACCCCATAAATTTTAGGTATTGTAACAGGGATTTGAAAAATCCTGCAGGTGATGCCAAGCTGAGGTCGGGGAACTGGCAGAGTTTGGTGGCTGAAGAGATGGCCTCGGGCCAAGGTGACACTCAGGAAGCCAAGAGCAAAGTGCTGCACTGAGACACAAAGCCAGAAATGGGGGGGGGAGGGAAAAAAGGAGCCGCTGACTAGACAGCAACACAGAAGAAAAGAGTGGAATTTTATGATGGACAACAAAGTAAATGTGAGCTGATGGTGCGATGGTCTGTGAACGTGGCACAGGCAGTTGTGGGTGCAATCAGTGAGGTGAGAGGGTGTCAGTGACAGGAATCCATCATCTCCCTCTGTGCTGCCAGGGCGTGCAGGGGGGAGGCTTGGCCTGACCCTGAGCACTGCCCAAAAGGAACACGCAGCAAGAGAAAAGGTGCAAACAACTACAGGAGAATCACAGAAATAGTTAGAAAGTGTGATTGGTGAGGGTCTGAGGAGCTGCTTTGTTGAATTTAGAGAAAAGAGTAGAGTTTTAAAAACAGTATTGTCACAAGGAGAGAAGTATTCTCACCAAGGGCAKGACTAAAGTGAAGTTGCTTAATTGCAGCAAGGGAGAATTAAGTGACAAATTACAAATGCAAATTTTGTAGATGAAGAAGTAAACTGTACTCCTGTCTCCTTAGGAGACTGCCATTCCTTGGAAGTGTTTAAAAATGGATTAGATGGATATCTGCAAGGATACTAAATCAAAGCAGCAGTTAGCTTAGATCCTCTCTTCACCCTTCCCTTCCAGCTGTGCCTTGCTGCTTTTTCGTGATCTTTAGAAGATTCCCTGCACTATTTATTCTGATAGGAGTGGCTCTCTTCCATAGCAGAAGGTACCTGAAACTGCAGTTTGGATTGGTATTCTACTTGACGTGCAGCATTTGATTTTAATTTTTGGCAACTAAAATATAGCAAAAGATCCTTGGGAAGTCAGTCTTGTAAAGGACAGAGTTGCTTGCCAATGTTTTGAGAATACTGAAGGAACTCAAAGTATTAGTCAAAATTAATTACTCCTCTCTTTTCCTACTGAAAAGTATCTACATCTGAAAAATCTGCTGTAACAGCATGCAGCCCCAATAACACAAAATAAAAAAGGAATAACTTCTTGGCTTTGGAAATTTGTTATGAAATTATATATATGTATAGTTCTAGGTCTTTATTGGGTGTTAGTTCTTGAATTTACACCAGAATAGCGGAGGAAATTGTACAAATACAATGACTTTGCCAGTTTCTGAATAAAGTAGTGGAAATTTGTGGTCTCCATAAATGAAATTTGCAGACAATGGTGATTTTTGATAATTTACAAAAACAATTCAGAAAAAAAGTCATTTAATTTMAGTAARCTTCTAATGATGTTACCCTCTTGAWAGYAACTCTACTTTTCTGTCCTCTCATTACAGACTTTTGCAGTGGACCTTACTGCAGTTGTTAACTAAACATATATGCAATTTGTATTATATTTTCTATTAAATTTAGAGTTTTGGACACATAGCTGCTTAAAATTTCAACATTTGCAGCACATAGATATTGCAACACAAAGGTAGGATCTTTTATTTAAGCAGAAAAGTGATGCATGTTTATGAAGGAGAATTAAAAAAAACATTGATCATAACACTCATTATAGGAGAAGATGCATCAGGACCCCTGAATCATTTATGCATTGTATCCAATGTCAGAAAAAGCCTTAGTTATTAGTAGAAAAAAAAAAATCCATCAATGCCTATTAATTTGGAATCTTATAGGAATGTTTCTGCTGGTTAGCTCGTTGGTGGCTGAGGGCAATGCAGGAAAATTGTTTAGATGTGTGTGATTCACAGGTGGTTGTAAAGGGTTATTTTGAGACCTGAAAACATGGCAATATTTTATAGAATGGTAATGCAAAGTAATGCCCGTGAATATTTTTTGCTAATAATCCATATTGCTAATAATCCATTTGCTAATAATCCATAAACTCAACTAGAAGTTTTATCTTACAAGGTTTTGCTGTGCTTGAGAAAGSTTTGTCTGCCCTGCTGTACTTTTGTTCAAGAGAGCATCAGGTGTAAAATGCTAAAAATGGTTTTGCTGTTATATCCTTGTGCTACTCTGTCAAATCTGTGGTTTAGCAAAATCAGGTAAAATAAAAAGTATAATTTAATGCAGCTGATACTTAAAAGTTACTGTTTTTTTAAAACTTGTCTGCTTTTCTGAGCAACGTTAGAAAAATGATCTAATTCAAAACAAATTAATGATTTTTTTCACAAACTATATGGTGGGGAAAAAAATTAAATGAGACAACCATCCATCAATAGAGATCTTTTTTTATTACACCTACTTGAATCCTTTCAGTTGTAAACACACTGACTTCTAGTACAGTAGCAGACTGTTTACTTTACTCTAATCTCTCTGAGATGAAGGAAACTCCCATTACAGTCAGGTTTTCCAAAYGCATTATCATTTCCTTTCGTGGATAACCACACTAAAATCCCTGATTCTCAGGGGTTAGAGGGCTTGGCACGTTCTCGTAGGGAGGTGCCTCTCTCTGAGCCAACTTCTCAGGCTCAGCTTGGGAAAAGAAGGCTCTGTTACACTGTTACTCTGTTACACTCTTTTTTTCCATGCTCTGTGCTGCCATAACTATATGCCTCAGTCTTTTCAGTAAATAATATTCACAGTAACCCGTGAAGAGTGCCAGACTCACCCAG
This sequence comes from Malurus melanocephalus, assembly GCF_030028575.1. Classification (NCBI taxonomy): domain Eukaryota; kingdom Metazoa; phylum Chordata; class Aves; order Passeriformes; family Maluridae; genus Malurus; species Malurus melanocephalus. Next base: position 2,358,449 of record NW_026623281.1, read on the forward strand.
TTTGCAACACAGTAAGGATTCTGGAAGTGTCTTAGAGCTCCCCAACTTTAGTTTGTTCAGTGAAGATGAAGCCTTTCTCAAAAAGGGCTGTCGAGGCTTTCTTGCTGAAAACAAATGTGCCAGGAGAAATGTGTAGGAGTTAGTCCAGTATTAGCTTTGTTACTTTCCCCCACAGATTTAATGACATTATTGCTGTTGTCCTGACTAGGTTTGGTAATCGTGACTCTTGCTCTTATCTTTGATCTTTCTTCTGAACWATGAGGTGTTGCACTGCTCAGATTCCACTTGATTTGTAATAAAGGAGAATAAAAATGCAAAAGCAACCCTGCAAAAGGAGTTTAATGATACTGGTAAAATTAGATATATGTCCTTCCCTCAAGGTGTTATAGTAATGTAAGTGAAAAAACAACTTTTTCTACCAATTGGGGTGGGATGGTATAATACTGTTTTTTTAAACAAAACAGGGTTTGTGTCAGGGTGTTGAAGTAGGCTGTTGATGAATTTTGGTGACAGGAAAAATTGCAAAAATTGTTGAATTTTGCCTAATAGTTGGCCAGAGGACTTTGATTGTTGTGTGAGATGAGGACATCAACTTACAGGGTGTGGTAGCCATTAAATAAGGCACCTTGAGTGTCCCTGGCAGGAGCTTTGAGGGCTCCAACATAGCCCTCCTTCAGCTCACRGACACTTCTGAGGGTGCTGGGCTGCAGTGGAACCCTTCCCCTTGTTTCTTTTGTGGGTGGTAGATATAGTTGAAAATACTATTTTTTTTCAAAATCACGAAAAGAAATCCAGATCTGTGTGCAGAGAAACCATTTGGTTCAGTAGAGTGCACAGAAACTGCATTTCTACAGCTGTTGTTAATGTTCTTTATTTGTGCACACTGGTCATTTGAAATGCTTATCTAAATTAATTTTTTATTTGTAATTTGGTAGTGATTATTTGGCTAACATTGTCTCTTTCTTTTTGTGTCTTCAGACTATCACTGACAGATGAATTTTTTCCCAAATGTATTTCACAGAGAACTTATCAAATAATTGCATCAGATCATTATCAAGCAATTGTGAATACTTGCTATAGGAAAACTGGCTGAATGCTCTGTCCCAGCTGCATGGTCCTAGATCCTGTTTTGACACAGGAGGTGTTTCCTTAACTTCCATCATGGTTTATTCCTTTGCATTAATTATTTTTGTTCCTTCCCTGGAAGAGCTCCTTGCTCAATTTGGTTTGGTGTGAATGCTTCAAGAAGTGACTTCTGTTTACGTGAATTGTGCCGCCAGTAACTTTATTCATTTAGAAATGCTGCCAGTAAATAGACTATTCAGAGAAAATAAACACAGATGCTCATCCATACAATGGAGATTAATTTAAAATTTCTACCAGTATTCAYAGAAAATGGTTTTCAGTATTTTTGAAGACTTATTTACAGTAGTAAAATAAAAATTATTTTCCTTGTTCATGATATTATGACTGAGTGCAATGGTCACTGTCAGAGAGCAGATAACAAATATCAGAGATTTATTTTCAGTACAGCTTGCTAGTTTTTGGGGAAAAAGTTGTAATACCAGCTATTTCAGAAGACAGTTTTAAAATGTTGCAAAGAGCATCAAACAGTTTGAGGCCCACAAGGCACCAAAAAGGATCTTTTTTTGTGTTCATTTAAAATTTGTGGTTGGGAATTGATCAGATCTTTCCTTTAACTTAGATAGTGGGYTTCTTCCTCGTGGGTGTTTGCATTTGGTGAAGTGATGATAATGAAATGGCTGCTGTTATCTGGTGGGAGCTCTGTGCCGTAACCAAAGCACAGGAAATGTGGTAAAAAAGAAATTACATGAAAATCATTCCAACATTGCTCCTTGTCTTTTGTACCACRCTACATAAATCTTTTCCACGTCTAAAGTAACCCTAGTCATCTAAAGTTGAGACAAAGGAATTGTGACTAAAGCTGCAGATCACTTGAGGCTTCTTTGGTGCTAATTAACTTACTTAGCTCAGTTGGCTGGCAGATTTTAATCACTATAAAAGCTCCTGTGGATATTTTAATTTGTTTTCATTTTAAAAGCAGTAGCATATGGTTCTTTAAAAGATGTGTGGCTTTTTCTGTATTCATTTGAGAAATCATAATTGATGTTTTCATGTGCAAGGCATACATTTAGTTTCATAATCACTCGTTTTCAAWCTTAACCCCTTGGAAACACTGGCAGAGTTATTGTGCCAAGAACAGTCAGCATAAAACTTCATTTCCTGAAAACCTCACCTTTTTAACCTTAATCAGGGAAAAAAGGGTGTATGCAAGTATTTGTAACAGAAGGACCCAGATAATARTATAGTCTCTTAAGCTTTCAATATATATAAATAAATTGTTTAAAGTATAGGAGTGCTCTTATTTAAAATTTCAAAGTTTGTCCTTTAGTAACAAAATAATTAGAAGAACAAAAAATTAGGAASACGAAATCCAGGGGGTAGTTGGTGTGCTTTCAGACATGCTATTTTGTCTTAGTCTCTCCATGCTATTTTTTAGATTTTACTTCATCATATATATTGGAAATTGCTGCTTAATCCAACTCTAAATGACTCCCAGTGTTCTCTATTTTTTTTTTAGTTGAAATAGTTGATGTAGAGCAACCCCAGTCTTTTGAYTGCAGGCCCAGGCTCTGTATATCTTTCTGTGAGTAGGTAAAAAAAAGCCATGATCAGGCAACTAAATGAAATCCTCCTGGGCAGGATTTAGCTGTCCATTAGTMAAACTATTAATGATCCATTAATAAAGCTTCAGAAAGACATCTTGATATGCGTGCTTTCATGAAACAGACATATGTTGAAGTATTTCTATTGCTCATTCTGTGTGTATATCCAATACTTGACAAATAGGTATGCTTATTTCCCAATTTATTCCATTCTTTCTCTGATTTCATTTCCACCTTTGTCCTACAAGGCAAGATTGRATATTTCTGTTATGGATGTTTCTCCCTATAAATTCTCTGCAATCAATTCAATAATAAATGTTCAGTCATCACTGATGATTCCAGGTTCACATCTTAGACTGTGCGAGTGCTGGCAGGTTAAAAAGATTCAAAATACGGTGTCCATGTCTCATTTACCAAGTGATGTTTTCAAGTGCAAAAGATGGATTTAACCATGTTTTAATMCACTTGGACCGTATTTTGAAATTTTATTATAAGAGCATGTAAGGTGCAGTTTTAGAACATTGACTGTGTTGTTTTGACTCACTTGAGTCTCACTATTACTATTTAGTATCACTGTTACCATTCAAAATAGTTTTAATTTGGTGTAAATTGYTGAATGAAAAGCCAAAGCTTGGAGAAATTTTCTGTGTAGAGCGCATTTAATCTTGTTTCACATCTTGCTTGCAATTAGAGTGCTTGGTGAGATATTTAATGTCAATCAGAAGATATTCCCCACCTCATCCCAAGCCCAAAAACACTGCAGTAACATAACCTACAGTATTCTGCACCAGAGTAATTCCTTTGCATGGTGGAAACAGCAGGAGGGAGCCCAGAAAAGAGCACATCCTTGCTGCTTTCCCTCAAACCAATGTTGTTTGTGAAATTTGTAAGGACTCCTCCATGTCATGATTTCTGAGCCCCGGTGGCAGTGCTGGCGCTCACCCAGGCGAGCTCTCAGGGAGCTTGGCTGCAGCAGCAGGGCACTCCTGGGGTGTGGTTTTCCCCACCTCTGCTCCAGGGAATGGCTTTTCTGCGTGCTCTGCCCCTGTAACCKGGCTCGCTGATACGCCTGTCATTGTCCTTTGGAGGAAGGAACATGGGGAGAGGAAACGGGGCCTCGGCTCTGCTCGCCCTCCTGGGCCACCACATCTGTGCTCAGATACTGGGGAGCAAGGGAAGCAAGGATTTCCACCCATTGTATTTGGGGAATGTCTTCACTGATTACCAAGGCTCTTAAGTAGAAGTCCTTTCCTGCATTTTCAGTTAAAATCTAGTTTTATTGCATTTCCATTGGGGACYACCTCAGTTAAGTCAGAATCAGCCCCGTGTATGTTTCTGTTATGCTGAAAAGAGCACAACTCTGCTCTACACAAGCATTGCATCAGAAAATACAATTATAGCTATGACTAAATGACAAGGATGTGCTACTTGCTGTGACAAAATGACTTTGAATGGGATTGAAGAGAACAAATATATTATACCTTATATTATATACTGTATTATACTATATTATATATAGTGTAATATAGTATTATATACGATATATTATATACTGTTCATCTGCATTTTACAAAATTCTCTTTTTTTCTATTAGTGATGTGCCTGTGACTGTGAACATATCAGCTGCAGTTCACTGGACTGACTTTTTGCAGCAGTCATCGAAAATATTTCTGAGTGTTCACATTTAGTCATGATCACACACCTGGGAATCASTACTAATACAGCAGGATTTAAAATTACCTTTCTGGATGATGATTAAAACTTAAGAGCTTTACACCTCAGTAACAATCCACATTGTCAGGAAAGGAGCATACATCTAAAGGAAAAAGGCAGGGTAAATGTAGCCCACAAGGTGTATCTGTGCAGATGGCAGAGRACAGGGCAAGGTTGTCACACAGGGAATAGCTGCATTGAGGCAGGTCTCTGCAGAGCCCAGCAAACCTTGGGTTTCCTCTTGGAGTGCCCGACTGGCGAGGCGTGGCTGCTCCTGGGAGTGTACTATGCTGAACCCAGGCAGCATCCGCAGCCTCTGCCTGTCCCACTCGGATTTTCCTGTGCCACAGGCTGCAGCGGCCTCTGTTGGAAAATCGCCATCTCCCGTGACTGCCGTAGGTCAGCGCTGTCCAAATCCTCTCAGCACCGTGTCACCATCCCCTCTGCCTGGCCTTTGCAAGGGGACATTGTCCTTGCTCCTCAWGCTCTTCCAGGACACAGCAATTCCTCTGGCTGGCAGGGGGGTTTTCACTTCAGCACAGATTAACTGTGCAGCATTTCTTCAGGAGTAAGGAAACCTTCCCTTGCTTTTCATGCTGCAGTAATGCTGACAGCAGTAATGCCRTGCAGAAACCCCAACTATTAAAGGCAGCACATTTTTGCTTTTCGGATGTAAATTGATCCTCTCTGCAAAGATGTTTCAAATGTGTGGCRCAGCTGGGGAAGCTCAGTATTCAGCATGATCTCTCTGAAGCAATAAAAGTAGGGGCAGATTCTGGGCTTGGTTCAGGTTAGGATATCCCAGCTCGCCCTGCTTTTTGTGACATTCAGTGATGTAATTGATATGGCAGTGATAATATACAGAACGAGTGCTCTATTAATAACTTCCCTTTAACAGCCACTTAACCCAGAACCTTGGCTTGGCATTGCAGCTCCACTGATAGCGCTCTCAGCGAGGCACTGGCAGCGTGTCTTGAAAGCTAATGGGATGCCTGGGAACAAATGTTTGGCAAGACTGGCAACTTTTAGAGGTTTATTTSAGGTACAGTTTGTCCTGGTGTAGGAGACTTGAAAATATTTACGTGTTCTGGTTCTTTTTTACCCTCTCTCTCTGTTTTGTGACTGGAGTGATCTCCCTACCAAATTTGCAAAGGTATTATTTGTGYCTTATTCTCTATCTCCTGTAATAAATCTCTTCAGCTGTAAAACTAATAGAAATCCAGCTWCTCATATACACCTRTATTCTCTCTCCCTYTCTCTCTCTMTATATATATGTATGTATATTYRAATACTAYACATTTACCCTACATCARKYTATATTAGTTATACCTGGAAAAGAATGCATATTGTCCTCTGTAATTTCRACTTTTTGGTCTATAATTACCTTTATTTATCTCTCATTAAACAGCAGTGTGTATATAAGCAGTGCTACAGATGCAGTCTGTACCAAAATGTTGTAAAAAGTGGTCATATGGATAGAAAAATGTAAAAAACCCACCACAAAACCMCAAATCAAAAGCACAATAAATGCTTTTTACCAATCTCAAAATAAAATGGGGGCAGAATTACACTTTAGTCCATTGGGAATTTTAGTATTTTGCATCTTGTCGGAATAGAGTCTTAGTTACTCATTTTCCTTAATGTGTTGGCCAAGCATTAATTAATCTTGGGCATAGGTTTCCTGCATTTACTCAATGGAAGGATGAGAGAAGAATACATGAGGTATATATTTTTAAGCACATGGGTTGCCTTTGGTGCAAGAAAATGTTAATGGAAGCTTTCCTTGGTTCRGAACTGAGGAGTGAAATTCAGATCTTCATTTGAAGGAGTGGTGCCTTCCTTGAAGCCGTGCAGGCAGCTGACAGTCAGGCTCTGACACCTCGGATTCTGCAGTAGGTCTAAAYTGCTTTAAAATCAGCATGATTTAAGCATATACTCGATGTTAATTGTATGCCTGAGCGCTTTGCAGAGCTGATGCTTTAAGAAATTGAGTAGAACTCTTATATTGGAAGCAGCTGCTACCAATCCTCCAAATAATGTACTACAGTTTTACAGCCCTCAGTCTTTGCAATACTGTTGCACAATTGAATTATAACCTTGGTCAAAGCCTACRGTTTTATTCCTATCCTGGGATTTTCCCACCTTTTTGTTTGCATTTTCTGTTACATAACTAGTATTTTGGTTCTAAATTTTCTCAGGCTTTTTTCCTCATCCCTTTACACTTAGAAATAAAGTAGGTGCCTGTTGGGAGAGGAAAAGGGAAGGGAAAATGCAAGAAGTAAAATGAATCATGCCTGTGCACAAACAGGGATGTGGTAGCTATTTATACTGGTATAAATACCAGATTAGTAGGATTTAAAATGTTATTTCTCTGTAGGTTTTAAAAGGCCTTATGAACTCTAGGTTATTTTTGCTTCACTTCTTTCAAGGTAGAGTCATTTAAGACAACAGATATTTAACTTTTAAGAAAGTTTATAGCACATAATGGTTTTCTTGGATTGTGAACTATTTCCCCACCCACTGCTTGCTCTCTGAAGGAGGGGCTGTCTCACACTTGCCAAGGAGAGCTGCCCCTTGCTCCTAATCTCACTAGCTCTCGAGTGATTCATTGCAGATGGCTGGATTCCACTCTTGTGAGTCCCCAAACTCCTTTGGCAACCTGTCTGTATGATGCAGTCACTACTGGGTATRGATTTGCAATTCCCTGTGGAGGAGGATGCTCTTCTTGTCCTATTATCCCCAAGCTGTTTGTGCTATGTGGGGCAAATAGTTTGTTATTTCTTGCTAAGTAAAATAGTAACTTTTATTATGGATTTGCCAGCAAACTCCTGGAAGAACAGAAACAAAATTTGTCAAGGTGTATCGAAATGTGCCTTTGTAATTCTGAGTAAAGGTCTTTTCTGTCAGAGCAAACATCACAGTCCTGAAATGCATGTGCCATTCCAGAAGTCATTTCTTATAGATAAACCTTTTCCTTGATATTGTTACCAACTAGCACACCTTTTTTTATTAGGTAAATACGAAATGCAAATTAATCTGCAGAGCAATCTCTGGAGGAGAGCTCTCTTCTTATTATTCTTTCCAGACCTCTAGCCCTGTGAGGTAATAAAAAAAAGCAAACGAGGCTTTTCTAGGCTTGTTTAGCACATGGACAATTCTGGTACATTGAGAGCACTGTGCTATATATAATTTCATTTGCTTATTATGTCCTAACCTAGGAAGTTTGATTCAGCTGATACCAGGTTTCCCCTGCAGATGTCTTAGAAAGAAAAAACATGTCTGTCTCTCTCAACRTTTTGGCATACAATTTATTCTTCACTTGACGTGCTTTATTTTAGCTGTTCTACATCAGACACATTTTTTTGCCTTGATGATTTCCTTGCCTGTGTGGTGAGAACTAAATGTCAGTCAGTGTGCATGGCAAATTACTTTTCCCTTGTGTAGATTACCTTGAAAACGCTAAAGGTGCTGCTGGCAGTAGAACAGACTGACAACAGAGTTGAGGAGGGGATTCGTGTTTCAGCAGTAGCAGAAGAGAGTGAGAACTGACTGCAGCCTTGCTCCAGAGGGGAGGCTCAAAAACCAGTGTGGGCTGTTTGTGGTGCATGCTGAGAGATGTTACAGTTGTGGGAGGAAGTGTTTCTTAGCAAAAATTTGGGAAATGATCGGGAAAGGAATAAGTGTTCTTTATATCTCATGAGTGTACAGCAGTCTCAGGCTCTTTTATTTTAGACCTTTATTATGGTCTGGAAGCAGGATTTGCTGCTTGGAAGCTGACTAGGTTGCAGACTGGTGGGCTTGAGGTAGCAATGTCCTCGGCTGGAATGTGTCCTCTGATTTGAGGATGGATATGGTGTTGATGTCATGGAAGCCTTTAGCTTGGAAAAGACCTTTAGGAGCACAGAGCCCATCTGTTAACCCAGCACTGCCAGGTCCCTCCCTAACYGTGTCTCTGAGTGTCACAGCCACACGTGGTGACCCAGCCATTTYCCTGGGCAGCCTGCTCCAATGCCTGATAAATCTTTCCATCAAGAAGCTTTTCCTAACAYGCAATCTTTACCTCCCCAATACAACTCTTGTCCTATCATTTGTGACTCGGGAGAAGAGACCCATGACCCCTGCCCGTGCTGCCTCCTTTCAGGTGGTTGTAGAGAGCTCTAAGATCTCCYTGAGCCTCCTTTCCTCCACACTAAACCACCCCAGTTTCTTCAGTGCCTTCACAAGTTTTGTTCCTTAAACCCTTCACACTTCACTGCTGTTCCATGGACACAGTCCAGCCTCTGTTAAACCATCACCTTGGCCTGGATTTGAGTCTGGTGGTACTGCCACATGTTTTTAATTGTCCCAGTGGAAAGTCTGTGAAAAGAGAGGAACTGCAAGTAATGCTGCTAGRAAACGTACTGACCCAGGAAAAAGGACATTTTCCATGTAGTTGTTGTAGGTGTCAGGTAGAGACATYGGTGTGGGAAGTACATGTTGGATATTAGCTCCTGCTCTGACAAATCACTGCAATAAAGAGTAACAAGGCTGGGGACAACAGTGCCTTTTGTCAGGCTAATTAGTGCTTAAGCAAAGCAGTGGTAATACTAGATTTCTGATAGAACTGATATGCATCTAATAGGTATTAAGCACTTGCCACACCATGTTTTAAGTGCTTCTGTCTATGGGAAGTAATTATCTTTGCACATCATATTCTGCCTTCATGACATGATTCCAAGCTCCTGGGAAAATCTGCAGTTTTTTCTCCTACAATGGAGTGGTTTCTTTTGGGGGAAAAAA
>NW_026623281.1:2367884-2426768 GCF_030028575.1 Malurus melanocephalus
TAGGTATCTGTACAGCTCTGACAGTCTGGGGTTTAAAAGACAGGAATTTAATTCCTCACAGATTGTGTGAGYCCTGTGCTGTTTGTGGATGATTTAGAAAGGGAATGTAATAATTTTGTAATAATTTTGTAGCTCTTAGGGAATGAGTCCATGAAAATGCTGAGCTGATTCCTCACTGAATGGATTCACATGCAGACAAAAAGAATGCAAGTCTGAAGGTGAAGATCAATGCAGAGAATTCCATGTAGTCCTTTGTTTCTTTATTCTGTTTCTCTCATGCTCAGGAATGAAACAAGAGTTGTCCTTGAAGCACTGACCATTGAGTGGTGACAATATCATTCCTCTCTATCCCTTTCTCGCCTGTGTGTTAAGAACAGTGGATGAATGTTCTCAAATCAAAATTGCTGCTYTGCAGGTTATTTTACTATGTGAGGTGCATGTTCAAGTGTGCAGAATTTCACAGATTAAACCCACAGGCTTTTGTTTTTCTGTGCCTAAAAACATGGTCTATAAAGAACTGATGTTGCCTGGCCTGTTTCAAAATGCAAATCCATTTTCACCTTATTTACACAAATGCATATTTGAGATCTGTATCATCAGAATTCATCTTCAGACTCATCATATTTGTTGGAAAAGGTGAAGAAGAGGTGAAAATAAAACTCTTCAGTCTGACTGGAAATTAAGCTAATTTCAATGATATTCTTAAATACCTCAATCATAACAAATAGTGTCGATTTCTAGGAGCATTACTGTCAAGTGAGAGAGTTTGGCAGCGTTTTAAATTCACCAGCTATAAAGGATAATATAATAACAGCATTATATCAAATTAGGGAAAATCAGTGTCTCTGGAGACATAGGGCAATGGGACTTTCATTTTTGTGCCTCTGGTTTATGAGGCTGTCCCCTTCCTGGAAGGCTTCAGCAGGGAGATGTGTTTGTTCCTTGGATGGCTGATTCAGCACGGGAAGAGGCTGCCTGCTGGGGCTCTGGATTCTCATCCCTGGAAGCCTCAGAGCTGTGATTTGTTCTACAGCCCCATGCTGACCAGAGCCTGGATCAGATGACCACCAGCAGTCCCTTCCAAATAAAGTTCCTACTCTTTTGTTGTAAACCTTGCTATTCCAAAGTTTTGTTATAAACCTTGCTATTCCATTATATTTATGTGATGGACATCTTGGAATAACTTTACTTAACTGCAGGGTTTGTGCTGTTACAGAAGAGACAAGAAGTTTTTTCTGCCTCTGTGCCCCCCATCRCGGCACTGATGATAAACAGATTTTCTGCTATCAGTGCTATTTTCTCACCTGTGTGTGGCTGTCAGGAACCACATTTTCAGTTCACTGCCACTGTGGCATCCTTTCTACCTGCACGCTGAAATTCAGTTCTGAGCAGTCCTCAATAGATTGGCAGGGAGGGYTTTTTCTACAGTGGAGAATTTCCTTTGGTAAGAATATGAGAGGTATTTCTGTGTAGTACCCATGTGACATTAGTTCCTGGGCATAATACAGATCCTGACGTAGTGTTCCAAGTTCACCAGCCCTCATTTTCACTAGATTTTTCCCATTCCAGAGCAGAGAAATTGAAATAAAGTGCTGGTTGCCTGAGTGAAAGAAACGGATRGTGTCTGACTTCCTGTGGTTGCTCTTTTCCTCTGAAAAGCACCGCCACACCCCTTTAATCATGTTCAGTGGCTTGGTCACCTCACTGAACTGAGCTGCCTCATCCATGTCACCTTTTAATGAGCTCCTGGAAAAAAAAAATAATTGTAGCAGAATTGGTGGGGACTCGGTCCCAGTGCTGTCACCTGCCCGTGGCCACCTGGCTGCCAGCACAGCTCAGGTCGCCTGAGTCCCAGGAACCACTCAGACAAAGAAAATTTCTCTTGCATGTTTGTGTTTTCTGTACCCATGCCTAATTCACATGCACAATGATATTTTTTTGGTTGCCTGGCAACCAGCTGGGGGCATATTGGATGGAAGGTGGGACTTCAGTTTATGGATTTGTTTGGTTTTTTTGTTTTTTTTTTTGTCAGGCAGAGTCACAGTAGGTGTTACCTTGTTCAGGTTGGTTAATATTTGGTTTGCATGTGTTGTTGCATCAGTATTTGTATTATTTMTTAGGAACTGTACTAACTGCCATGGCTGCTTGGGCAGGGCTTGGAAGAGCCCACGCTAAGCAGTTTCTGTAAAAGCCATCCCCTAAAAACTGTCCCTGCAGCATTGTCCTGTCCCAAACACCCCTGTCTTACCCCCTGAGCACACATTACTGTTAGCACAAATCTGAGGGATCTATGGAGTGCATATAAAAATACCACACCCATGGAAAATGAACAGACAAAAAGGAAAACTTTTAGCATGCTGTGTTTCTCTTATGATGGGGTTTGGGTTTCTTTCCTGCCTGTTAAAAGGAACTATTATTGAACTAAGTTTCTAATCAAGGCCTGGTCAGCACCAATATTTTTGTTGGTATAGGTGTCAGTTTTTCATTGTTGAATTTTTTTATTCAGGTACAAAACAAAACACTTGAATCGTGAAAATATGATCTGTATGTACATATCAATGCCATTATTTTTTATTAGAAAATGAAAGAAAGATGAAATATATGCAGTGTCRTACCATGATAATGGATGTCTTTCCTGACATTCAAAAGATAATTAATTCCTATGGCTGCTGTATTTGCTACTCCATCCCTTGTAGGCTTGGAAGAAAAACATGGTAATAAATTCACAATAATATTTGAAACTATATTTTTTAAAACAGAGAAAAGGGGAAAGGGATTTTGACTGTGTGATAAGAAAAGATTTCTGAGAATTTTGGTGTGTTTCTATGTGACCAAAAAAGTACTTCTGAATTGTCAGAATTTCTTCAAAATTTAAAAAAAAAAAAAAAAATTTGGAGTTTTTATTAGCTCCAAATCTTAATTGGTTTGATTTTTCGAATGCCTTGAGCAATCAGTGAGATGCTGTCACCAAGCTCAGTGAGGTTGGTTAGGGTGTTGTGCATTGCCCAGGGGTACAAAGGCTGTAAACATTCAGGTTGTGCACGGAGTGTGATTCCATTTTCTGAACTAGAGGCCAGCTGCCAAAATTAATGTTTTTATTACATTTACAAATAGGTAWCTGAATATGATTATTGAGGGGTTTTGCTGTTGATGGAGTTTTTTTTTCCTTCTCCTGGAGGAATGCTCCTGTATTAGATGCAGGAAAAGACACCTTTCTTGCCTTTTTCCTTCTCTCTCACAAAGTTTTTGTGTACTTCTTATTTGTGGAAACACTTTTGGACTCTGAGAAATATAAATATATGTCCACATAAATACAAGGAGCAAGATGATAGTTGGTAAGAGACCCGGGAATACAAAGCAGTAAATAGAAAAGTGCATCAAAGTGTGTCAGAATAGTTCATTATTTCCTAAATTAAGTGTGATAATTATAGAGATGGATCTTGAAGGATTCTTTGAGCTAGTACTCAAAGAGTTACAAAGATTAGATCACTATCTGTGGGACAGAGTATAAATTAGAAATCTTAGATTTGAAAACATGTTTCATTTTCACGCAGACTTCAGGGAGAGAGAATTGTCATTTATGTCAGCCTAAGATTTTTTTTTTTTCTGATAAACAATTTACTTTAAAACTTGGTCTAAATTATAAACATTTGCTACTAATTACCAAGCTTGGGTTCTGTCTTCATACCAGAGGGCTTGTGCTCTGCAGAATACCAAACATTATCATTGTTTGACTCTCCAGAGGTAATTCAGCACCATGTGGTGCTGCTTCTCTACCGGGCTTCTGGATGTGAAGGAACATTTAATTTGCCCGAGGTGCACCTCTGCCACTCAAGATGGACAAAGCTGAGTAGCTGGCATGCTGCAGTCCTACATTTGTACTTAGAARTTTTTAATCTGGAGACTCTGGGCTCTGAAGAAGTGACTTGTTTCCCTTTATAACCTGCTGGTTAATTAATCATGGCTGCAGAATGCTGTGGCAGGCAGCTTCCTATAACATTTGATTAATAATATATTAATCATCCCTCTTTATGTTTCCTATAACATTTGATTAATAATCATAATAATGCCAGAGTATGTTAGATCATTTTTAGTAGCTAAAGAGTTAAAGAAAAAAGGAGTTAAAGAAAAAAGGGTTTYGCCACCTTTCTCTCTGAGCTGTGGAGGGAAGGATGGGCATGATGTCAATATGAATGCTCGTAATTGTGAGTCTCTTCATRATACATAATGAAAGTTTTTTTCCTCAATTCAGAACTGTTTTTSATACTGACTCAGAATGGGCTAACACTGAGGTTTATCATCAGCCTACATCCTTTCCTGTTCTTACCATCAGGGTACATTCTCTTAACTGTAAATGCAATGAAACACGAGTTTGGAAAAGCAAAGCCATTCTGGTGATCACTCTGAACTTGTCCCTTAGCCCTTTCCAATGGAAGGTAAACACTTGACTGAATGCCACTGTGGCACTGTAAAAATTAATTCTCCAGCAGGATTAAAAGGATGCTTATAGCAAAGTGGGATGGGCCAAACCCAAAAGCAGTAAGACATTAAGAATTGTACAGGTTTTGTCTTGACAACACGATCCTGATAGCACTGAGGTTTTAAAATTTAATGAACATGTTCAAGTACAGTCTAAAATAGTGAAGGCCTTTCTTACCARCCCTCACTCCATCAACTGACATTTTTATACTGCTGAGAAAAATTCTGTTTAAATGGCATTGAAGGACTCAGACCATATTTTGACATGATAAAAAAGAACTCCTCTAAGGTGGAGACTGAAATAGAGGAGGAAGGGGTAAATATTTCTTTATCACAATAGAAGAGTCTTGGAAAAGAAACTGTGGGCTTTGTCTCTCGAGTGCCCTGTCTGTTATTCTTGAAACATAGCCCACCAAAGGTCACTTTTAATTTCCTGAAYTGACTAATAAGAACAGAGCAACGACATAAAAGAAAGGAATTCTATTAGCAGAACTCATGAAATTAGCACAAAAAGCCTGTGTGCGAGCTTATATACAAGCTCTGCTGCCTTATTCAGTCCCTACTTGTATCTGCACAAAGCTAAGATGCTCACTGACAKAAACTGCTGGTCCTTAAAGCTGCATGATGTAAAATTCCTGTTAGGGCTGAAAAGCATTCCTGGGATCAGGATCTGTAATCCGATCATGTAATAGGATTGATATAAATATAATCCTATTACTAAACCATGTGCTTGCATGTCAGAATGAGCAGTGAATAAAGGCTAGAAGATGTTTGAGACATGTTGCTCTTTCAAAACACATATGCAGTGTGCACCATTTTACTATGGAGTGATTAAAAAAGGTGGATTTTTGTGTAGACAGCAACTTCTTGCCATGATTTAATTTTGCTAAAAGTTCTGAGCTGCCAGTTCTTGGACTTTGTTTTCCCTCTCTTTTCTTCTCCAGCAGTGTTAAAAAGATGGCTGAAATTATTTATTTTAGCGAACCTCATTTCCCATGATAGATGCAAGAAATTACACCCTATGAAATAAACCCCTGTAAAGTGGCAGAAGAGAGAAATCCTCAGGCTGTGAAGAATCTACCATTGTATGCAGTTGATAAGAATAAAGCTAAGTGGCTCATGTCATTGCCACAGTTATAGTATATTAATCCCTTAACAATGTCGAACCAGCAGGCATTTGTTGAAAGCCAAGTGTGCAGGGTGATTGACCTGGGTTGCTGAGTCTCTTGAACTGCAGCCATGAAGAGGTCAGCAAATTAAGTGCCTTTCCTGACGCATTAATCTTGCAAAGGAGGCATTGTGAGCATTTTATGCACACATCATGCCAAAGAAGTGCTGGCAGTCGCTTTTTTTGGCCCATTTCTTGCCATCAGTCTTGAGGTAAAAGACACCCAAAAAGRATCTGCACTCCACACTTTCTCTAGTTTTGAAGCCTCAATCAAGATAGAAGTTTTACAGTAGACCAGTAAATTTCCTTTGGAAGCTTCATTTCTAAAAACACTCTAAATATCAAATTCCCTTATGTGCCTTCCTGATTTTGTTTTGGAAGTAGTGTTAAATGTGTTTTTTTTTTTTTTACTACAGTACGACATGATTTTGTTCTGTCTCTCTGTTATAATATTCTATGTTACTCTGATKTTGCTGACCAAACTTCTAAACCATGCCCTCATAAGTAAGCATRCATGCAAAAGCATGTTTATGTGTGCAAATGTTTTTTAAATTTAGGTTAAATAAGTAGGAAGTGAGACTGCCACCTGAAGACAGCAATGAAGAATCAGGTTGGTGGCAGCAGCACAAAGATGCTACACAAATCTCTKCAGACCCTGAACTGGAAACAGCATGTCAAGGGCTGAGTAGATAATGCAATGTGCATTCTAGGTGGGAAAACATTTGAATCATCATCCTATCAGCATATCATTATCTGATAAAGCCAGRAGCAAAAGGAACTGAAAAAACCTTCATGGTGCATGCCATTTAAACACCTAGAGGTGGATCTGTCTCCTCTCCTGACTAGAAAAGTTTTTTCCAGCTGTTGTCTGAGTTGTGAGATACTCTGAAAATACCTCAAGACTGGCAGACATTGAGGATATGCATGGGTTGCATTGTTATCTTGAGTTATCTTGATTTCAGTTTTTATTTTCTGTACTTGAGAGATTTAATACAGTAGGAAGACCCAATCCCTCAGCAGAAAATTTTAATGATCTAAGCAGACAACAGATTTATATTTTCTAAAGATATAAGTAGAAAAGAGGCAGGGAAAAGCTTGGAATTTAATCCATGTTTCTAAATCTTACATAAATACTTATGATCTCAAGACTCTTAGGTCTCTAGAATATTTTTTAGTACATTCATATTTTGTACTTTCATCTTGAAGCAGCCTATTGTGCATCATTACAATCTGGGCATTGGGATGTCATTTTGTGGGTGGCATATTGAAGGAAATGTTTCTTTGGTGTTAGTGTGACTTATGTTAAAAGCTAATATTAGGTGAATGTGTAATTTACAAATGTCACACCTTTTCTAAACCTGGCTGGGAAACTCGCTGTGGTTTGTCCTCATCATCCTTGAATTATCTCCCGATGTAAATACATGATTTATCTGTGGTAACAAATGCTGCCTTGGCTTTGTGGTTCCTATTATGGTAATGGATCACAGTTTGCTGGAAAATGCCTTTTCTCAAATGGCCTGTCCTTGTTCAACAGCACTGAATTATTGTTTCACCAGCTTCAGCTTCTTATTATAATTAACTTTCAAATGTGTTGTAGGAACATAAGGAGCAAACAAACTCTTTTTACAGTAACCTGTAAATAAAACCATTTCCAAAGTAAAACTGACACTTAATACAAAGCAATAGTGCAATTTGCTGCCACTGTAGAGAGTCATGAAATTAATTACTCTTGGATGTGAAGTATTGATGAATAGCTAACATCACCTCACTTWATCTTTTGTACATATTGTGCACAAAGGTGTCTGGGATGAGGGCAAAAGAGGGGAACAGAACAGCTATCAAAGATTCAAACAAGTATGGGGTTAAGRTGAAAATAATAGTAAAAATATGAGTTTGACAGATCAGGAGGAAACATCTCAGCTTGACCAGTTATAGAGTTACTTTTTCGGCATTAACCAGAGTGAACTTTTTACTGCTGGAAAGGAATATGATGTAAAACTCAGAACCAGTAAAGGCAGTGCTGCCTGGTGGTTACCATTATAGATTCAGTGACTTTGTGTGGGAGTTGGGTTTGAGGAGGTTTTTTCTTTGTTTTGGTTTAGTTTTCCAAAGCAGGGAATTATTGTATTAGTGTTTCCTATTCTACTTATATYAGGAGGGTCTTTCTGTTCCAACATTCTAAGAAAACAGCAGGGTTGAAAGTTCTCTTTCTTGAACCAAGTATGCTGAGATTTTCTTCTACTGCCAATGCTAGCAGTTGTTAAAAAAAATTAAAAAAAAACAAACCAAACCCTTGACCAGATCAATAGGTAAACAAGAGGTAATTATGCACCTCTTAATTTAATTTAGATTTCTCTTCCCTGAGAAACCAATCCTGTGGTTAGAGGAAGAAGCCTTGAAAGCATGTGTTGCCATGTTAAATGTGTTAGAAACTGAGGATGAAATTTTATGCTTCACAACCACATTCTTATGACTCTTACAGGTCACTTCTATGAAGCCTTAAACTGCGATTAAAATATATTAAAAAAAAAAAAAAATCAGGCCTACCTAAGTCTTATGAATGATCTTACTTGAAGAAAAAACCCAGAAATGCCAGTGTAATCTGTGCTCTAATGTAAATTCTACTCACTGTAGGAAGGAATAGGGAAATGATACCTCACTATTTGTAAACATTAATTGGGCTGATTTGCTGCATTTTATTAGATTGTCATATTGMTGATTTTTCACCTGTGCAGACCTGGAGGAAAAGTTAGGCCCTGATAATGTGAATGCAAATCACATCCCATAGCTCAGTATTATTTCTGCAGCCATCTAATCAGGAGCTAATTTCCACAAAACAAGTAGTGATAAACTGGGAGTGTGAACAGAGAGGAGCAAAGTCCTTCTTATAATTTCCTTCAGATTGTACTGAAGATAAGCTCATTTAAGGGTCTTGCACATGGAGTCAGATTTGACTCTGGCCTTCACTAAAGCAATACTTTCTTCCTCTCCCACTTTGAGCCATTCCTAAMAAATAAAAATAAAACAAACAGGTGCAGAGTACTGAAAAAAAATTTATACAGAACCAGTGTGCTGCTGAATCTTAGCTGCATCCATTTCCTTTTGTCTGTAGTGATTGCASAAATTGCAGTGCAGTTCCTCTGTTAATGTGATGTACATGGAAAAAACAGTCTCCATAAAGATGAGGCTTGACCCTTTGCRTTGCTGAGTGTTCAAAACTTCCCCTGAATGTACTGAAAACATTTGTGTCTAATCAACTTCAGTGACGTGGGGGTCTCAATAACTGCTTTCTGTGAGTGACATTTTGTGTAACCCGTGGACATGACTGATTACAGCCAGGAGATTGCCTGATTTACTCAACATCTCTTTTCACTGACAACTGTGTACCAAACCCACAGATCACTTCTCATAATTAAATGCTCTTTCAAYGTGAATTATAAACCATGCTATTGTGAAACTCAGAGAACAGCTGGTTAAAGACAAGTGCTTTGGGAACACTTCTGAATTTAGGGTTTTTCTTTTAATATGTGTTTATTTAATCTTCTCAGTATTCATCTGTACAAACTGGAAGATTGGAATTTGTTTTAGCCTCCTTTTTAAAATTCATTTGTTTTCATCTTTTCTTCTTCTATTCTCTTTTTAAGCATACATTAGTTGACTTCTCTCTAGAATGGATTCCTTCTGCATCAGATTGCTGAAAAAGTTTTTCCACTAAATGCCTAGGAACAAGTGCACCCAGACYTCCTTACAGAATCTTCACAATATCACAAAACAATCATATTCCCCATACTGACAGCTTTTATCCCATTTGTGTTACAATCACAATAATTAATTCACCTACACAAGGAGCTTAGTGGGTTTTGCTCATTACTTCAGCCAAGTTCTGCACTCTGTGCTGGCAGATAGAAGCRAGTAGTTGGTACTGAAGCTGCATGTATGTGGTCAAAAAATATATTAATTTCACTTTGTTTGACTATTTTTCTTCCCCCACTGAAGAGGGGAAGTGCCCAGAAATGAATTCCTGAATATTCTGTGGCATGTCAGTGTGACTAGATGGGGAAGGGTGAAGTAATTTAGAAAAGTACATGGTGAAACTCACTTTTTGAAGCCAAAATTTATCTCTACAGGATAAGATGTTTTCCAACTTAGATAGAGTGTAACTGTAACATAATTAATTTGGCAAAAATCTGGTTTTTTAGTCTTTCTTTTGTCTTTTTTTTTGTTATTGCTTCAGTAGAAATAAAAAAAAAACAAAGGTAAAGCTATGCAGTTAATTCAGAGATCACTGACACAACACTAGAAATCAAGTAAATTGTATCTGTTTTTTCTTTTCCCCCACCCCTTTTCCTCTCTCAACTCCAAATTCCTCTTAGCCATTATTCAGCCTAAAAATATTCCTACTAAATCCTGGGATTGTACTCCCAGTTAAGACTTGAAAGTATTTCCTGTCTTTCAGTGATGCTTTTTGAATATCTGAAAAGTTGCAGATGTATGCAATTAAAAATTACAGTTTGTAGCTGATACCTTTTATATGAGAAACCTAAGAATTATTTATAAAAAYACTAAACATTAAGTAAAATGGGGTTTTGCTCAACAAAATCTCTGGGAAATCCAGATTTAAATCTGTGAGTTACAATGGATTATGATTTGAGTCTGTCAAAATCTCATCACGCTTTTGAGCAGCCAGCTGTTGGAGGGTTCAGTCCCACCCTTTCCAAGGGGTGTGTTGATGTTTAATTAATTAGCAATCAAAACCTCTGCCTTCAAACCAGGTCTGCGTCTTGAGACAGTTTCTGGTGAGCTCTGCTCAGTTACAATTAACAATAAGCAGAAAATTGTCTTTGCATTTGACATGTTGTAAATTAGGACAGAGTAACACTCATCTGCCACCTGTGTTGGTTTGATTAAAGCACATTTAGGAGAGCAATGCAGAGAACCTTTAATTATTGTGTTACACACTGTGGTGGTGGTGTCCTTGGTGATACTCTCAGTTGTGGCTGGTTCCACTTTCCAGCAGAACAGGGATTTCATGCATTTCTTTTCTCTAAGTAAAATGGCAATRGGAATGTTTTCTCACAAGATTTGCTGCCAAGTTCTACAGACTTGGAAAACTTGGAGAAATGTCACATTGTTTATTGTTGTTTCTTTAAAAATTTATATTCCAGACATCTCTGGGCTCATGATCTGTTCAAGGGTTACCACTCTAAACTGTTGGTGGTTAGCACACATCCAGAGCCATCCAGAYTTTCTAAATCAGAAATCCCACCAAGCAGGTGGGTGGCAAACTTCACTATCCACGGTGAGAGTTCAATTATTTTCATCAGTATCAATTCTGTTGCATAAACAGAAAWATTTGGTGAATGGAATCTTGAAAARGAGGCKTTGATAGTGCTGCCAGTTGYTGTGCAGGGTCAMYGGGCATGGGCTTGTGGAGAGATAATCCTGCTGGATTATCTGTGAGGAGTGGCTGGCTTGGGGTGAATGAGGGATATATGGCTATTTATGCAAGTACTGTTCTTGCAATCAGCTGTGTGAGAGGGCAAAGAAACATGAAAAATGTCTGGGGTAGAAGTGTTTTAACTGATGGCAGCAGGGTGTGCCACAGCTGGTGTGTCAGAGCCTTTCCTTTGTGCTCTGGAGGTGATGGAGCTGCTGCTGCTCCTGCAGCATTTAATGCACTGTGCAGAACAAAATCTGTCACGTGGTGAATAAGCTATTTAAGAATTTAAAAAAAAAATCCCAAACTCTCCAAGTGCATAACCTTAAAGAAATTTTAATTAATGTCAGCAGGGAAATCTCTGTGAGGGGAAAAAATGGAACTGTAAARTGTTTGTTCTGGTTTCATAAAGCTTTGCTGCCTCTCCCCTCCCCAACTGGTTTCCTCCACAGATAAAAACCACAGTCTCCAAATGCAGAGATAAATATTGGCAGCTCTCAGGTTTGCTTTTCATCCCATGCCTGATGGGAAAATGCCAGTCAGTTTTCAAGCTTTTCCAAGTGAGCCTTTAGGGGCTTATTCACCAGACTTTGAATTTCTGGTAAACTGTTCCCTGCAGCTTTGGTCGTGAGACACAAAATTAATTTGTATCCTTTTTTTCAGTTTTTGATTTGCTGCCTATATTTATTATGAGCAAATTCTTAGAGGCTTTTTTTTTTTTTTTTTTTTTGTGTGTGTGGAGCTGGTTTTGTTTGGTTTTTTTAACTCTCTGGAGCTTTTCTCAGATTGTTGTAGGCAGCCTTTTTAAGGCATTCCCTCTTACATGTCTGTTACTGACAAACCTTATCTTTTTCTGTCCATTAAAACATCCATTAAGGTTTCTAAAACGCTTGCGGATGAGAGGTGATATTTTTGCTGTATTTTATGAACGCTAATAAATCACTGTTGTTGTCAGGTTAAAAAGGTGCATTATCATTGCCAGTATGACTCTGAAACAGGATAGGTGAAAGGATATTGTATAAATAAACCCCCAAAGCCTCTAAAAAAAAATCAGCCAGTGTTTATGTGTTGGTTTATAGCAACAAATTTAGGTAAAGGAAGTGTTGTTGGTTTTCAAGAGAGCTACATATGCCTAAAGTAGGGCAGCCCCTGAAAAGACAATGATTTCTGTGATAGGGACAGTTAAAACATCTAATAATTAGAAAAACACAAAGTTAGGGAATCAAAGCTCTTCACAAATGTTGTCACTGGTGCCTGTCATTGATGCCTTTCTGTCAGAGATGACAGTTAAYTGGGCTCCTCTTTTACCAGACAAAAGAGATAATGGTGATTTTTTAATACTGATGTCATTCCAAGAGCTTTGGAATCCTCCTCATTGATACCTCCCTTGTGTTTTTTCTTCTTTAATTGTGAAAACTGTTTTGTAGTCAGACATGACAAGTTTTTTTTTTTTTTCTTATGAACTCTTTCCATTGTAATTTAGCTCTCTAATATGAAGGGGCTGATTTCCTAGTCTGGTAGAGACTTTTAGATCAGAAAGATCTGGTGCTTTCAAAGGGGGAATTACATTTTTCCCTTTAAGATTTCGATTATGCAGGATATATTTATGTAGTACTATGAACTACTCTAATTTCTTAATATAAGCACAAGATTATTAATTGTATATCAGTTGTGCAGAGTCTTATAAAGCTGGTGCTTTTTAAGGGCTGATTCTGTGTATTTGATGGGAAAAAGTAGGAAAATGGGTGACAGACATGCAGCTAATTCATAAATCTGTGTATGGTGAAGAACCATTRATGTAATTCCTCCTTCATAGTCGGATCATAATTCCTCTGCCACTGTTAGACAAAAAAACCTCCAGTGAAGGACAGATGCAGGAACAAAACCAAATCTTTACTGACAAGTGACACTCCTTCAAGGAATGRTCTCCTAGTCAGAAGGCACAGGAGGCTCTTCCACAGCCTTAGATTGATCTAAAGCCCTTAGTCTRGCTTTCTAGTGGGTACTCTGCGCTGCTTCTGACTTCATTGCCATCACTATTTTATTTAAATTCCAAGTGTTWAAAATGGCAGAGCTCCAGGCTTGCCAGAGTGCCCATCTTGTCACCTTTTTTAAGGGTATGTATTTTGTGCCTCAGGGCACGAGGCTATCTAAACTGTGCAAGGCTTAAAGGATGCATCTGGAGGACAATTTAGGCTTGAAAAATGGATGAACTGGCCTGGTCTGGCCTGTTCTTTCTACTGGGAGCAGTTCTGCAGTGAATTACCCTTCGAGCGAAAACATTATCTGTGAAGTAGTGGGGAATTMTGTGAGCAGGTAAATGTTACAGGAAATACATTTCTGAGCTTAGGGACTAAGTGGGAATGTTTCTRCTCCTCATGGAAGACATTTTATCCATTGTTAAAAGGCCATGCTGCTATTTASAATGATTTATTTTGCTGGAACCTGAGTATCTTGCTTCTGAAAGTCTCAGCATTTTGGTTGTATTTAAAGGGCTATGAGGAGAAGGTGTGCTRCAGATAACTTGCACAAGAAGGGAGTGGAAACATCAGCATCACAGCAGTGAAATCTGCACATCAGGGTTCCACGGTTTTGCAGAATAGTTGCAGACCAACAAGCTTTGATGTGGTGCTACAGAGGTCAGAAAATATATCAGCAAGTGCTAAAAAAATTTATACGACAGATAATACATCACTGGGTTTTAGAAGAAATYATGTTTTCCTGTGTACTTAGGCATTTCCCTTTTATCAGAGGGGATTCAGATTTCTTGAGAAAACTTAATCTCATTGCCCCTCTGAATTGGCTTGGAAATAATTTCAGTTTTATGTCTTCCACACATCTCCCAGAGATGCCATCATAAAATGGCTGATTATACTGAGGCTAAARGTTTACTGTTTCCATTGGATGGTAATTCTGTCTAAGAAGAAACCATGTACTCTCTGAAATAATTAAATGGATACAATCATGGAAATTAATCTGATAAAGACAATTCAATACCTAATTAGAGTCTTGTCTTTGTTGCATATTTTGAAGCTTGAGGTTYGTCATTATTGGAAGTTAATTAAGTGAACAAGTATTTTATCACCAACAGCATCCTAAGAGAAGGGGACAGGTTGGCAGCAAAGGGATGGGACACAGGCGGGGGGGGATCAATGACATGCAGTTGTGCCTTTCCTCGTGACAACTATTGTGTTTCCAATTATAATTGCTTTGAAAGCACCCAGGGAACCTCAGTTGAAGTGAATTTACCTTGCAGAGGTAAATTGAGATGCAGGCTTTCCACAATAAAGTTGGAGAGGTGGCCATGTTACTTTGACTTTACATTCTTTTGTTGCTTAGAGAACTTATTGTAAGTTATSTAACTTATTAGAACTTATCCAAGGGACAGGCTGAGTAGTTTCTGCTTAGCAACTCATAATGTACTTCTGATTATCTCKTGACAGCCACAGTTAAGCTGCAAATTTGCACTGCAATTCATTACTGCCTGCGAATGATTGGCCTTTATATTGTCATTCATGTTCATTATAGAAAAGGTTRTTTGCCATTTGTCAGTCTTAAAGTGAAGAGATTCCACACCTTACTTAAAAAAAAAWAATCATGAAGCTATGCTGATAAAGACAAAATATTTGGAAAGGTTGAGAGGAAGATACTGACCTCTGTTGCATTTACTAGTCAAAGCAATTAGGGTTAAAGTAAGCAAAGATTTTTTTGATGGTTATAACATTTTGAACATGGAACATCCATTAGAAAGTCTAGACTTTACAGATTTGAAAACAAAGATCCATAGGATAAGACTAAAATTTAATACTTGGTGCCCACTGAGCCTGGACCATTCAGAAAGACCAAGATATTAGCAGTGTATTAGATGAGGAAATACAATAAGTGTGCATTAGTTTTGGAGAATCTTCCTGCACAGAAACACAAGTAACTCTCAATATCCCCTAGTACTCATGTCCTAACCAAAGGATAAACTTTCACTGTAGGGATGATGGAATTGAGTGGAGCTGCACAGCTGGGCTCTCCAGTTTGGTGCATGTATTGGAAGTGGATGATAGCTTCTCATGAAGGTCTGATTGTAAATGTCCACATTGGAGCTGAGGAACAGGCAATATTTATGAAAAAAAATTTTTTTAGATCCCTGTTAGCATCAAAAGGTGCTTGGGGAGAGGCTTTTAGCCTTTCAAAATCAATCTGTATTTGGATCTGTGACTTCTATCGGATGTGTTCAGAGAAGAGAAAAGCAAAACCAATCAACACAGTAGCTTCATGAGGACTAGCTGTAGAGCTCAACTTGAGGCAAAATTATGAGAAAAGCGGGTACTTTTAGAATCCAGACATAATTGGGATCTAATTTGCAACTGGGCAGTAAATACTTGAGTCATTCCCAGCAAGCCGGAAACTCCCTGTGGTAGTGTGAGTCAGAAATGAAGGCATTTGTGAGTATTTCCATGGCAATATTCTCCTCCACAGCTCTTATTCATGTCTTGCAGCAATGCAGAGCATTCYTCAGACAGGCAGAGCCTGTGGCAATGGGCAGGTAGCTCTGTCAGCCCTGTTAATAAAAGAAGCACCTGCTGTCAAAAACCCTATTTTTTTCCTCTTTTTAAGGATTGTTGATTAAGGCCTGGGCTTGGAAACAAGGTGACTTTTTAAAAAAATATTAACTAATGGCATTTGTAAAAAAGCTGAAGGAAGAATCAGGATGGGGATGTAAATAACTAGCAAGCAGAGAAGATCAAATGATTTTTAAGTTCATTTATTATAATTATCATWGTGATTCCTCTCTGTTGTGGACCAAGTGAGCAGCATAGCAGAGGAAGGCCTAGAGTAGAAGGAAAAGAACTAAAACAAGTAAAGCAAAGGATCAGCTTACAGTTGACTGAAAAATAAAGATTTTGCAGTGATGTGAGTTTTATAGGTCATTGATCCTTAAACTATTTTTGACACTCTAATGGCATATTGATTCCAAATGTTGTTATGTGGGGGAAAATGGCATCTAGACCTGCAAAATGGTTGCTAAATTATTGAATAAAATAAGTGTTATGGCTTTTGAGGACTTCAGKCTATGTTGTTCTTCTGGTTTTGGCTGGGGTAGATAGATTTACTCCCCAGTGGCTGGTGTGGGGCTGTGATTTKGATTTGTGCTGAACACAGAGATGATTCTGTCATTGCTGAGAAGGGCTTGCACAGAGCTGAGRCTTTTCTGCTTTTTGTACTGATGGGTGTATTGCTGTACATGTTATCTCAGAAGCAGAGAGTATTCAGAGTCAGTCTCTGTGCACTAATGGTAAAATGCAGGAACAATGTGCCTTTCTTTAACTCCCCTTTACCCCTGCTTTAGCAGGGAATTCAGCACTGGGTGAAATTGTGTGTTTCTCTGTTTTCTGGAGAAGCAGAGGATAGCGAGGAGCACGTGGTCTTTAAAGAKGTGTGAACTTTTTGCACACAAACATCTCTGCAGTGTGGGGTCTGCAAAGGAAGGGGTAAAAGGAACCAGCACAGCTCTGCCAAGCCACTGCTGGGAGGAATGAGGGGTGCTGGGCTTGGTTCTGCTGTGCTCAGATTCTGTGACGTTWCTCTGACAAATCTACCTCAGACTGGCCCAAAAAGTCTCTTCAGAAAACATTGTAGAGTTAAGGTGTGGGAGTTTCTCAAGGCCCCTTTGCAGATGGAATTGTGGTTGGGCACATGCACGTGTTAAGGAATGATGATTTGCTGCCAGCTGCTTTCAGACATTCCTTATTGCCCTCTCCCTGTGGTCTGTTCAGTGCTTCAGGTAGGGGATAAACAGTGAATTTACAGCAGTTACAGTGGCAACAAACCCATTTGTGCTAACTGTAATTATGACTACTGGCAGTGATGGCCAATGCTTGCTCTGGAGAAAGGCTGCATCTAACCAGKGCCAATAAAYTGGGTGTTATGSAGGTAAAATATTAAACMCATATTTCTTAGTAYMCCAGCTGCCAAGTGAAGACTAGGTRCATGTAAAATAYATRTAAKTRTAAAATATTTTTATTTATAGTCRTCCATGCACACAGTCTTTKCATGTGGATGTTAATAAATGGCATTTTGAACCYGCATGTAGAGGAGATCTTATATTCAGTGCATCTCTACATTTCAGAATCTWAAAATTAGCACTTGCCATTATGAAATCTGRAATAAGGCTGACACTGTTAAGGATTGTATGTGGAGACTTTCAGCAGTAACAACTAGCAAGGGTCAGTTTAAGTACTGAGCAGAAGGAAATTGAGTGACGATTTGGTGTCTGATGATTTCTTCTTTAAWGCAAGAAAAGAAAGATGATTTTCTTAATGACATACAAATAGCATGTGACCTTGTTAGTTTAAAATGTTTGCAAATTTGTTGATAGCTTGAGTATCCTTAAAAAACWTTAGTGGAGGCAGGCTAAGTCTATTTCCATGTAGTTTAATTTAATTTAGCTTAGTTCAGTGGTTGACAACATTGAAAATTTGCAATGCCATAATAAAAGAATGTGCGTGCAGATTTAATCAACAACGTAAGAGAGTTAAACTGGTATAGGTTAGAAATTGTACAATTTGGATACATTAGGGAAGAGTGTGTTGAAAAGAGAGAGAACAGGACAGTTGATTCTCTAAGATGTTTTAAGCATATTAGAAAATTTTATTTGTTTTCTTTGAGAATTCTAATATATTTAAATTCTAAAAGTTTCYTCAAACCCTGGCATTTGACTATTTTTGTAGTCTTGTGCATGTGTAGATGTAAGGTTCTTATCCAGCTGAAAATCTGAAAATCCCACATTTAAACCCRGGAATCTTTGATAAATTTGATAAATAGCAACAA
The DNA here is from genome assembly GCF_030028575.1 of Malurus melanocephalus. Lineage (NCBI taxonomy): Eukaryota > Metazoa > Chordata > Aves > Passeriformes > Maluridae > Malurus > Malurus melanocephalus. The sequence goes on from NW_026623281.1 coordinate 2,385,791, forward strand.
GTAGCAGCAAAATATACTTTGTTAAAATATTTTTGAATTCTAAGTACATTATAATAAATTTTTAATGGCTATTAAAGAGGATATAGATTTGACCTGTTGTAAGCACTTTGCCACCACTAATGAGTATTTGATATGCTAATTGTCATTGCAGAAGGAACTGTGATGATTTTCTTATGAAAGCTGGCAGCACACTAAGAAAGTCTTAGTCTTTTTTCAATTCCCAGAATAGGCTRTATCAGTGCAATAACTTCTTATTTTGCCTGCCTGTTGGGCCTTTTAATTTAATTACAATGCAGCAGAAGACTACGAGTGAAAACTAGAAAATTAAAATGAGCAACAGTTTTCTTGGATAAATAAGAACAACCCCACTCTACTTCTGCTTTTACATCCAATCAGATTCTGAGATTGTTTATAATTGAGTAACATCTCCTAAATCCACCATTAGGGCAAAAAGTGCAAAGATACAATTATCTAGTAGCTTGCAATGCTCCATCCACATAACTTTTTTTTTTCTTTTTTTAAATTTAAAAGTTTATTTGATCTTTAAATAAAAGGAGCAAAAAGTACAGCTCTGAAGTTATAATAGTTATAAYGGCACCAATGGGATTCCCCCAGAGAATGACCTGTATCTCTTGGTTAACTTCAAATTTGTCTCTCTTCACCATATCACAAAATGTTAATAAGACTTCTTCCATAAAACCTACAGTGAGAATATGGACATTTTTGGCAGATTTGAAAAGTTCTCAAAAACATATTGAAACAGCTTAGTTGTAGCTTAGCACGAAACAAAACATGGATTCTCAGCAAAAAAAAAAATTGTAAGTTCAGTTGTGAGATTTTGTATTCTGAAATAATTAGCTACTGATAGAGAAATTTAATCACCATAAAGGGAACTGATTTTTATAGAAGAAATTAAAGTTTGGCATTTTGTTCACTCTGCACTACCACAGTGACTCAATAAAATGTAGACAYTCTAGTAAGAACTGAGTCATAAAATTATGGTGCCTTTTTAGTGCATATACCTGTGGCAAATTTTGGGTGGGTGGATTTTGCAGCCCTTCTGCTTAAAAAAAAGTCCTGTTACGACTCTGGAGTTTATCAAACAAGAGATAATAGCAACAGTATTTTTACAAAATCGTTTAAATTCTTTTTATTGTGACTCCACATTATACCTCTATCTTCAAAAGAGAAGAATTAGTTTGCACTTGATAATGACTGGTTGCCAGAACAGGMATACTTTTTTCAATGTAGTTTTTGTGCACCAAGAACTTCAGGTTAGAAAACACAGCTCATCTGAAGGATGCTGTAAAGATAAAAGGACTCAATAAGCTCTGGATTGGACCTGTGGCTGAGTGCCAAGGGAAGGTGTGTCCTGAGACAGTCCAAGGAGAATGAGGGAGCTGGAGACCATCACACTTGTGGATGACTGACATGTTATGACACTTAGCAAAGAAGACACCTCTTTGAAATGAACTGATGTGACCTGAGAAATTTATTTATGGGAAAACAAATGAATGGGAAGAATAAACTCATTCTGATGCTGTCAGGGAAACTGAAGCAGCCATGAACCTGGAAGTAATGATGGGCATAACTCTGAAAGTTTTGTACAAATACACATTCAACTGCCTGGAAAGTAATATGAGCAGAAGTACACTAAAGTTTAATGAAAACTATTTCAAAGTTCAGAAATGTATTCAGGTTGTGCTGGAGTTGCTAAAGTTCAAGAATGGTTGAATGAAGGAGTTYCTCATCTTTTCATATAAAGAAGGCATCCAATTTTAAACTCAATGCTAATCCACAAACTCGAAGGACTTAACAATGCATTTAGATCTGAGAGGAATAAAGAAGAATAAACATGCATGGCTAAGTGCTCTGTTAATACAATGCAGTGCTGCAGGGGAATATCAGTGGTAGGGCAATATACTTGTAGGGCCCATTCTCATAGAAATATTTTTACCCTGTGCAGTTTCCCAYCAGGAATTTTAGATTTGCCTCTGTTGAGAGTTAAGGTACAACTTATGGATTCTTTGCTCCCCAGTTTGAGCCCCTAACCACACACCAGCTGACTGAAACTGGGCATGACAAAGCAAGAATTAATGTTAATTATCTGAGACAAGCTTTAGTCTTAATGAGATCCGGTGTTAAGATAGATGACTGGGCTTTATCTGGAGGAGAGAATACGCTGGTCACCATGTTCTGTGTGCTCTGACAAGAGGAATCTGCAGGGAGCATTTGTGCTGTCGTCCTGGTTACTGTCATGCTCTTGCCACCAACCACAGGGCTGGCGTGACCTCATCTGCACACGTGAATTGTGATCCAAAAAACTCTGAAAGACTGTTCTGCACTCTTATTGCTGCTGTTTTGGATTGTAGTGTGAATTTGGCACGGCCAAATTTCAGTGTTAACATTGGAAAGTTGATGCTCTGTCATTTTGTTCTTTCTAGGCAGATGCACACCCCTTACTAAATTATTAAATCTTYTAGTCCAAAGGGAGGTTATTTTTATATTTAGTTAATATTCTCTTTAATAGATCCTACTGTGCATTAGGGAAGATATTATTCTCTGTCTGGCAAATGCCTCTGCCTAGGACAATTACCTGGTTTCTGTTCCTGCAGTGTTTGAGCAGCTCATACCATAACTGCCCTTGTCTCCTCCACGCTGATGCCTTTGCCCTGTCACAGAGAAATGGCRSTGGCAGGGTGCTGACTCCAGAGGGYCAGTGGGTGACTCCAATGGGATGTTTCCTTCTTTAGAAAACTGAYAGTACAATACGCAGGCATCCTTGCCCGAATATTTTCTGAGTAGTTTATGGCCACAGTGGGTCATGTTGTGTTTATTTCTAATTAATATCATTGATCCATTCCTGATTTTATTTCTTTTTCATGCTCTCAGAATAAAAACAATAAATCAGTCCTAAGTGAGACCTGCATGAAGGTGTCAAGGATAGTAACATAAATGAAGCTGCTGAATGAATGACAAACTCTTTTGTAGAAGATTACTGTTGTCCTCTATATCTTTATTGATGAACTAATCAGATTGGACAGGCTCCAAATTCCCAGAGCAGACAAAGAAACTTTGAAAAGAATGAAACAGTGCCTGTGAGCTCAGAGGAAYGCACACTGATTAAATCAGGTTAAGACAAAGGCTTATGGACAGCCATTTCATCTGTTCCCAATTATGGTAGGTACTCAGAACAACTGGGCCTCCCAAAACTTGCAAGAAAAGTTTGCCTGTAGGTCCTATGCACTTCTTTCTTACCCTTCTCCTCATGTCTTAAGTCTCCTTGAACAAATAACTTTACGTTTTAAATAGTCACTTCATATTTCTATAGAAATCAGTAAAGGAGATCAAAGTTTGATTACATAATGAGATAATCTAGGTGATAATTTCATCTGAGGGTTCCTCTTGCTATAATATTTGTGCAATGACTAGAGGTGAAATAAGCAGTAAAATCAAAACCATYGTGGTCATATTTCTTTTGCTGTGGCAATGTCCAAACACATAACCTAGAATGGCATTAAAAGCCTGCCTTTATTGTTGATATACAATGAAGGATGGGTACAATTAGCTCATGATGTTAAATGTAAATAGCCTCTACAGATTTGCTCTATGTTTCCTGTCTTCAGAGAGAAAAAAATGTCTCTCTTTGTAAGCACATCCTTTTTGAGGACATCTATTGAGGGTGTTGAAGGTAAAAATGCTCTGGAATGAAGAAACATTCAGAATTTTTAATCTTCAAGTAGATTTACTGATAATCAAGGATATTTTCTCTATAGCGTGCAAAGMAGATTTGTTTGACTTTTGTAAGAATAAAAAAAAAAAAGCTTGGCTAGTATACTGTACTTCTGCAGGACTGTGAGCTGCTGTACAGAATCTACCACTTCACAATGCTTTTCATTTAATTTGATGGCCATAAAAATGCTTGACTGAAATCTGTGGATAATGTATCTTCTGTGCTCCCAGAGCTAAGGGAGAAATACTAGGGAAAGTTTTCCTTTGAATAGGCATTTAAATTTTTTAATGAGATTGCYTTGGTAAAGGACATTCCCCTTTGAGGTTTGTTTAGCCCAAATGTTTGTGCAATGAAGCATAAATGTTCATACTGCTTGTGATAATTTTTTTTAAGCTTTCTTATTTGCAAATAAGATAGAATTCAACGAGTAAAAGATGAGTGAAAATAAATGCACCTTCATGAATGTTCACTGCCCTAGAGTTGGTTAGAGAATATCTAAATATGAATGAGACCAACAATGTGTATGTGGAGATGAGCCATAGTTTTCTCTGTAAATGCACATCCTAGTTTATATTTGTTTCTGTTGCTGTAGCTCTCACTAAATCTGTTTTCCTAAAGTAAATAATTAATGAAATTATAGTGTCCCTACATATTGAAGAGTTTAGGAAGTACACTACACACTCGCCTCTGGATGGTATCCAGCTTTTAATTAGCATGGTAGCTGCCTCAGTGTGAGGGGGTCAGACACCGTGGCTCTCAGGAGCAGCTCTTCACGGGTCAGCATTCCCACAATTGCTGTTCTGGGGGAGGACTGAACACTGATGGAAGCACTGGTGGGAAATTACAGGGCTTGACATAGGTTAGGAAGCAGCTGGCAGCAAAGAGGGACCAAGGACAGCTTAGAAACCTACTGTGGCTTTACCTGGGGACAAATCCAATTTAGACAAAACTGGGAAAGGGGAAAGCCAGAGGAAACCAAACTACACCTCAGCCAGGACACTGCCTGATCTAGCTGTGACCTACAGCTGTGAAATTATTCAGGGATTTTGATAACCAGCATCCCCCTGATTCATTATCTTTCCAAATTGGAATTTCCTTGAGTATGGGAATTGCTTTTCTGCTTCTTAATGCCGAGGCAATTTTAACCTGGCTGTGTTGAAAGTGTGATAAGTGAAAGTGAGGTATGGTTTAGTTGCAGGCAGAGGTGGGTAAAYTAGGGAACTGAATAAAAATATRAATCCTGTGWAGTTTAGACTTCTGGAATTGCATGAATTGCTGGGAACRTGGTGCATGATTCACTTTGCTGAATTTAATTGTGACTAAATTCAAATGCTAATGGCAGTTTTAGAGTCCTGGATTCACACAGTCTTTTCTGACATCATAAATAATATTTTTGGAAGAGCAAATATGCAGGTTTGAAGCCATTTGCATACAAAATACGATGTAAGCCCTTTGGTTTTGGATTTAATTATTGGCTTACTACTTMTCCATAAATGTACATTCTCTAAGCATTTTTTCAATGTACAATTAACAGTATGCATTTTAAAGGAAGTGTCACATGAATGAAACCCCTGAAAAACATAATATAATTCTTTGTCAAGTATATCTTATTGGAACACRCTGCCTGCACTGAAATGTCAGGATCAACATGTATGAACAAGAATTTTACTTATTTTCGTAACTCATTTGACAGCTATAAAATAGGAGATTATGCTTCCATGGAAAGACATAGAAAGAGCAGTAACAAAAAGCTGGCAGTGGTTTTTCAACAGGCCTACTGCACAGCAGAGTTACAGGTTCAAAAAAGCTTGTTTTTGTCACAAGGCCAATGCATCTCCAACGAATCAACATTTCTTGGAAATATTTGAGTCTAAATATCTTGAGTTCATGGGTATTAAGGCTCCTGGTATGAATAAAAACAAAAGGATGTTTACGTGACACAGACCTGAATAATATAAATGGTGGATGGCACCTCAAAACCGAATTGTTTCTGTGGTGGTAACAAAATTTTTGCATCTCTTTACAAATAATTCTTTTCTATTTGTTCAGTAAGGCCAGGATGGAGGGGGTAACAGATGTRTCAATTCTGGTCAGCCAGTTTAAAATTATTTTTTCTTCTGATTGCCCCATCCTAAGTCAGTGAATTCTAGGGTCTAGACAGGTTGAATAAAATACATCTTTGCTTTAACTCACTAATCATTTCAGCTGATACACTTGTATTTTTACAGAGATCAGCACTGGTGACCTTATTCTTCCTGTTGCTTAAGGTTTCATAGACTCATGTAAAATTGTCCCTTGATCATACTGTGCACCTCTAAGCCAGACCGTGCAGTCTCCATCTACTCAGTTTTCTAAATATAAAAGATACTAACCTTTTGACAGTTCCTAAAAATATTTGGAGAAATCTTTTTCCTTTCCTTAATAATTGAATGCTAAACAAAKGTTTCTGATAGAATTAGCACACAAACGGTGAGGAGAAACAAATGAGGTGYTTCAGTGCACATCCTGACCCCTGGGAGTCAAGAGTAGCTAATGTACAAGATCTTTAAGTGCACCAGTGATAAGTAATTATGAACTGGATGTAAAACACAAGTATCTGTTTAACATATCAGAACAKTGCCAAGCTGTTGAGGACAAGTAACTTCCCTGCTCTAGTCTGGAATATACTGAGCAGCTTGAGCCAAAGAACAATCAGCTTATTGGCAGGGGTGGAAAAATGTACTTGGCTTTCCCCTCATATAAATAAATAGCTTAGAGGAGTACACTGACATGGATGAAGAAAAACAAACAAAAAACCCATGTATTAAAAAATGCGTTGAGTTATATCCTTTGGGATTGAGAGTAGTTTAATCTATCTAACACTGTCTAAACSTGAGGCAGGTTCTGAATAGATAAAAAACAAATAGATGGGTTCAGTGGTGTTTGCTATCCAGACTTGGATGCAGAGAAGAAATGGGAAGCCATGTCCACATGGCCACAGTGAAGATGCCAGAGAACTGCCAACCCTGGCACCAAGTGACAGGAAGATGCTGATTAACACCACATGTCATGCTAAAAGGGTAGTTTTGCATTCTGGATGAATCACRAGACAACAATGTGCAACTTGCCTTTTGCCCACTGTCTGAGAGATAAAATGAGACAAAGAAAGTGAAGACATAAGCTGGAGAATATTGTAAGGACAGAGAATAGCTACTCAACTTTTATGGAGTGAAAAAGACCAAGTTCTYCTAGATTTTACTCCTTCACACAGGGTGAAGACTTACTACTTCTACTGTTCATTTGGTTTAGTCTTGAAACGTGTCCATTTTCCCTGAAATAGAATAAATAAATGCTGCTCTCTTGTGAAAGGAGTGAAACTGATCTTGGTAAAAATTATACTCATCATAAACACTCTACTTTTTAAGGAGTGTATTGTAGGGGCACAATTTTGATGAGAAAGTATTGTAATTTTGTTTTCTTCCCAAGTGTGGTAGCATTTCTTCTCCAAATAGAAACATTTTTACACTGTGAAAGCCAAGTTAATGTGTCTCCATGTGCATCTGAAAGAGCTACATGTAAGGCTTTCCTCTCTGTTTTGTGCATGCCTTCTCCCCTTTGACTGCATTGATCTTTCCTATGCATGGATTGTTTTTCTATAAATATCTCTGGGTTATTTTTGGCAAATCATAGGGTAAATCACGCTGGAAGGGACCTCACAAGGCCTCTGGTTCAAACTCCTGCTCAGCCTAGGGTCGGCTGTGAGGACAAAACAAGCTGTTCAGAGCTTTCTTTGATTTGCTCTTGGAAACTTGTAAGGAGGGCAATGGCAGAACTGCTCTGGACAGCCTGAGGCACTGCTTAGCCACCTTCCTGACAAAAAATGTTCTGCAGACCCAGTCTGAAACTCGGTTGTTTTTGTTTTTTCCAAATTCCATTGTGCCACATCCAGTACCACAGTATAGAGCCTGGCTCCATCATGATAACCTTCTCAAGGAATATTTGTTATCTTAATGCTGTTTTTTCTCCTCCAGATTAAAAAACCCCAGCAATCAGGGCTTTTCTGACCTACCCCCAGGTTACAGCTGTTACACCTGTCTCCTGTGTTGAGAGTTTTCTACTGTTTTGTTACTTTTTGTAAGCAGGACTCTTAAATTAGTCAGCTTTTCTGCCTCGTGCTTACTCTTTTTAAACTTCTTTGGAGTTTTTGATGTTTATGCAGTGGTGCCTGATTTTAGYTTGAAGAGCAGCATTTCAGTGCATTTGGGCAGTGGCAGTGCTGGAATGGGGTAATGCCTTTTAAAGATTCTCAGAGGCAAAGGCAGGGGCTGTGCATGGTTCARTAACATCCTGCTTCCCACATCCATATCATCAACAAACTGTGAAACTAGAGGCCAGCATCTCTCTTAGGGGTGTCTGCTAAAATAACGAGACTAAAGGGCTCACAAGATTATTAATGGCATCAAGAATCTTTTTTTCCTCTGGTTATTATGACCAAAATTTGTTATGATCTGTCATCTGTGGCTCCTTGTGTTTGGTAGGCTGCAGCTGGCACTCCCTGAGCAGCATTCAGAAAGGCTGGAGATGTGCAGTGCTACCCTCGTGCTTAAATCCATCCCCTCCTGGCTGTGGTTGATGTAATTTGGCTGTCAGAGCTGTGGAGGCAGCTTGCCCTGCTACTGTCCATGCTGTACTTGTCTCTGCTTTAATGGAGTGCTTCAATTTCCGTGGCTGTATTAGCCTGGCTTCTTYCTCAAGCACAATAAAAATTCCTTGAACGTGCCACATGTACACTTTTACTCCATTACCAAAACAGCATTTCTCAAATAAAGAAAAAAAATAACACTGGCTTCTCATCCAGAGTGTGATTTGATGCAGTGGGTGGGCAGTTAGTAATGTTACAGAAGTCAAAGGGCTTATTTTATTTATTTTTTTTTTTTTTAGTAAATATGAAACATGCCAAAGCTCCGCTAAATCTTTGGGACATAATTCAGTGTCATGCAAAGGTGCCTTATACTTGCCATTTTAACAAGATGCTTCTCAAAAGGATTAATGAATCTGGGTGGAGAAGTAATTAAGGCACTTCTAAGTCACTGGCTGGCATGCTTAGGTTATTTTGGGTGTCCGTGCATAGCATTACACCCTGTGAAAAGGACAGAGCACGGCACATCTAAAGAACGAATTTTTGTCAAGCCAGACTTTTAGTCCTCTTGTAGCTTAGCTTTGATGTTCTTCTGCCAAGGGCTCTGAGTTACTCAGTGTTTGATACTCTGCTTGAACTTYGAAAGCCTCAGAATTTAGGTCTTGCCTAAATGAGCTTGTCTGCGTGTGACCAGTGAAATATGGAAGAGGAAACAGCTGCAGAAAACCATTTTTGTTGCATATATCGAATATGTCTGGCYCCCTTGCCCTTATAAGCTTTTATTTCAGACCCTTGCCTTGCAATTCCAATATGTGTAAAGTAAATAGTGGGGAAAACTTTGACCATACCACTGCAAAATAATCCCAGCCCTCCATCAAACCAGCCTGGGTACCATCTAGAACTTCCAACAAAGTGTTGCATATAGTGCACACCACACTTAAACCTGACCATAAACCAGTGGGATTTCATAAAAAAATGGGATTTCATAATACTTGTCATCTTATGAAGGGAACTTTCCTGAAAACAGGCAGTGTGATTTCAAAAATATATTTCTTAGAGTTTAGAAAGAGGGACTTACCTCCCATTTATGTACCCTGGCCTATTAATTATGGTAGAGCATGTTTTACTATAAATATAAATTACTAAAAATGCTTGGTTTTGACTGGGAAAAGTTCARTCTTTTCCAATTGAATATCTTATGAGAAGTTACAATTCCTTTAAACAAAGAAAATAAAAGCCCCCCCAAACCTCATAGAAATCCTGGTGAAGAATGCTCATCTGTGAAAACTGCTGTTAATAAGATATGAAATCATCAGCTGTTGAAGCTGATGGACATTTAACATCCATTTGACAGTATTTATACCCTTGGTAGTTTTTAATCCTGTATTCAGATTATCACCTTGTACTACGCAATTATAGCCTAATATATATATCCATATAAATTATCTCTGAAGTGTTAGGTGAGCATTTTTTTTTTGTTCACAGCAATCTTGGAAACGTACATTGTGGTAGAATTGAAAGCTGTCAAACTGCTCTATGTTCCTGGTGTAGGTGAGTGAATCTGCTCTATGGAATGTTAGGCTTGCGAGCGCTTTTTAAAATGGAAGCTGTTCTATAAATATAAATTYTAGGCATAATTAGAATATATTGGGAGAGAAATCCCCATGGAAAAAAGCACAGGGTGTGATTGGCTCGTGCAGGCTCTCCAAGGTGCTGCCTATCAGAAACGTATAAAACATATAAAGAGCTCAAGTCAGCTTTAAAGGTAGGTGTAATAAGCATCTGCTTATCCTAGCAAGGTTATACAGCTTGCAAAGACATAAAAAAAGGAAATTTGCCCTGGTGGCTCCTTTGCTGTTTGTTGGTGAGGAGCATTTGCTGCTAAAATTTTCAGAATGTTAAAGCTGATATTTCTTTCTAACCCTTTACAGAGACTTGGGGGCTCATAGGGGAGAGAATGAGAAAACTCAGAAATGAGTCTTCCTAGCAGCACCTATTTCATCTTGGATTTGTAGCATTTGTGTAAAAAGGAAAAGAGTGGGCTTAAACAGCTGAACAGAAGTTTTATCTATGGTTTGTTTGTTTTACCAAACCAACCAYGTATGATTGAAAGGTGCCCAATAGAAAAAAAGAGAATTTGTTGTGGAGGTAAAAGAAATTGTTTGAAACAAGAGTAAAGACTTCCTGTCTGYATTTACTTGATACAAAATAAGTAAAAACAGGACTTAATTTTATTTACCTACTGCGTCTTCTGTATAATTGTATCCCAGGACTGTAGTGCTTTGCTCAGGTAGGAATGGGCAGTGAAGTGTAAAAGTGTAACTGTAGAATCTGAAGTGCTGGCTGCAGCTGCCATGGGAGTGCAATTCTATTGAACAGTTTTTGACTTGGTGTAAGTTAAGAGTTTGGAAGAAAGCCATTTTTTAAGCTAGGATAATAGCTGTGTGAAGTGGAAAGTAAATTTAATGCAGGAGCTAAGTCATTGCTTTGGCTGAGGAGATGAGATGGGAATTCAAAATGATACTTCAGCCAGCTAAAGTTTGTGGCTGTTTTTTAAGCAAGTGTCTGTACAAATACGCTGCGGTTGTATTTAAATAGATCCATAAATTTTTAATTATGACATTGTTTGGGAAACTTTATCTGTCTTCTTCAGCTTATAAAAGGCTGAGCAAGTGCTTAGCTGTTCAGAATAGTTAATCACCTTTTCTTGTTTACCGTGGTCTGTGGYTTGTTATGCCCCAGACTTTCCCCATCCCTGTGAACTGGGATCTTAGTTTATTCATCCTTAWAATGTGGACATATTTCCAATTAATRGTTTTGACTGATGCTTSAAGTGCTTTAAGGATGTATGAAGATGGYRGGGGGGAACAGAGAAAAGCAAACTGTTATTGCTATGACACCTCAGCTAAAACCAAAATTTTCTCTCTCTAGAAAGAAAATCTGCCATTTGTTGTAGTGGACTATCAGTCATTTATTCTAAACCCATGAAATGGAAATATTCAGGTGTTGAAGACTGCAGAATTTAGCCTTTATAAAGATTTGCTTTTTAAAGGAACTGACAGATTTGTCATTAATTTTTGGATGATGTACAGAGCACTCTCTCCCCCTTTCCATCTGACRGTGAATATTATCCTTTTCTTTGCTTTTATTTTTCCCCTTCAGAACAGTAAAATTGCTATGTAATCCTGAAGACAGGAACTGWGTTTATAGCCCCCCAGTTAGCTCACTGAGAGAAGCATTAATGCAAATCAGTTTATGCTTTTAAAGAATGCTGCAGTCATGTGGTGCCTTCCTAAGGCATGAAGGATAAGGTGTGTCAAATTTAGAAGCTCTTGCTAAAGGTWTATCCACTTAAACAAAAACATTTTCTATTATGAAATGGGAAACATGCAATAAAGAAAAAGAAGTGATGCATTTGTTTTAGCTAAAAAGCATGTATTTTGGGGGATCTAACAAAAACCTGTTAGACTATCCCCAACTCCTGGCAATCACATCATTTGTGTAAAAGCTGTGTTGCTATTTGTTAACATGGTTGCTATGGCAACTGAAAGCCTTCATCTCTTCAAGGTAAAATCAGAAGTGCAGGGAGTGTRGAAATGCAAGAGCTGACTTTACACATGCACAAATGCAGGCTTTGTCTCTTATTCCTCATTTCGTGACAGAAAAGGACTAAAGCTTTTCCTTTTCTGTCTTTTTCTGGTGCTGGGGAGGGCGACTGGGAGTTCTGGGTGGTAAAATGTGAAACCCACTGAGAGACTGAGACAGTGCTACCTGCTGGACTCCCAGGGATTTCAACAGATGGGATCAGATCTCCAAAGAGTCTAATTGGCTTATCACAGGCAATGGGCGTGTCTCAAGTGTTTAGATAAAGCCAGCARATACACCTTAACTTGATGGCTTGATTTAGTACCTCTGCTTTTAAGGTAAAATATAGCTAAGACGGTAGGAATCTGTTTGAAAGAGTTGGATTGGGGCTTCTCAGAGCCTGCAGTCCTTTGCTGGAGTTGTAACACAAATTCCTAAAAACCTCTGTGGTGGATGTTGCAGCCTCTGCATGGGAAATTCCGTGCTGTCCCTGCCATAGGAACAGTAAGGGAAGAAGAGCTAATGCTTCTAAAGCATTGTAATATGTTCAATATTCATGGAATCATCTGATCTAGTCTAGGGAGAGGCATGGAATTCAGAAAATTGTAATTTTGCCAGAGGTGGTATAGTTTAGTTAATAAGCTACATCTRTTGGTTTTAATGAGCAAAAGGATTGCCCCCCCTTTCTATAGGACTGAGCAACAAAGTCAGACCTTTGCTGTTGGTAGGGTTTTCTGAGTTTTTAAGTTTTATTTCAAGGCTGCTATTTGAGTACCCAGTGGTAAGACAAATAGTCATAGGCATAACTTTTCATTCATGTGTTGTATAGTCATCAGGTTTTCAAAAACCCCATTGTCCTGGTTTGAAACATTTTTTTTCTACTTCAGGAACTCCATAATGTGTATGTGCCCTCAGTGGGCAACATAACTTAAAAAACAATAAAAATAAACCCCCTAAACCTGTTAGAGAAGCTAWTTTTTTGTCTTTGACATATAATATGCTATCTAGGAAAAAGTATCAAAGATTACTTATTACTAAGTATCAAAGAATAAAAATACCCRCCCAAAACTCTTGCAAACGCAAGAGGATAAAACCCTGATCTTGAAAGAACCAATGGGATTATACAGACCATAAAGGGGAAATTACACTGAATCTGAAACTAGAGTTAAGAGATTTTATCAAGTGTAAAGGTTTTGTAAGATTTGAAGCACAGGCACCTTCCAGTGAGTCTGGGCACGAAGATGCTGCATCAGGTGACAAAAGGAAATGCCCTTCTGGAGAATGACTTTTAGAGAGTCACTGGATTCAGGCAGTTACTGCTCTCACACTGTGAACAGGGGTGCAGGAGCTGCTTCTGCTGATTTACACAATGAGATTATAGAGGAGTGTGGGTTATAGAAAGGGAACAGACCCAGGAACCCACACAGTATTATTTGTTGGCTATGACACTGAAACAGAATTTCGTACAAATCCTTATTCAGTTCCACAGTTCCTTGACAGGTTCACACATTTTGCAGTTATTAGCTGGCTGATAGCGGGACAGGGTTGTTTGTAATACTCCACAACCTGGTCAGTGGTCTATATGACAAGTAATATTCTGGTTTTTGTCATTCTTGGATTTTGCCTTTCCGTTTACAAGTTGTTTTCAAACTTGAAATTTGTTTTTGTAGTTGCTATCATGTTAGAAAATTACAAAAACAGGAGTAAAAAATCAATTAGCTGCACTGTTCTTAAATTGCTTTTTATATGAGGATTGCAGTTAAACAATTGTGTGGGTCCATTATTCTGGAAAGAAACAGGTATTCCAGAAGGTTTCTCAGAACTGCCTTTTTGTAGGGAGAGCAAGCAGTCTACAGAAGCCAATAAAGGGGCACCCTGTGTCTCCAAATTAGCAAGCAACTAGAGTTTGATTAAAATTACTATTGGATTCAGTAAGTCAGAGAGTTCTTACCTAGCACTATCTATAAAATTAATCAGCCGCAAACACCCCATGTGGGCTGGTGAGCTCTTCATCCAAGGAGTTTTAGAAAACAAGCACAACTGGCACTTCAGCTCRTCAGTGTGCATGAGGACAAGGTGCTTGGTGGCAGTTTGTGACACAGCAGCGTGGATTTCAGCAGCTCAGTGTTCACTGATGCTGTCACTCACACGTGCAATAAATGCACACACAGCGCTGTTGTGGCGTGCTGCTCCACTGCATGCGCTGGTTATGGCAGCAATTGTCACTCGCTGTCCCCTCCCYGGGTAATTGCTTGCTGCTGGTTTCACATTTGCTATTTGGAGCGCAGCAGGGGATGAGCCTGCACAGGGAAGTTTGCTGTGCAAGTTTAAAGGCATCAGCATTGCAAGTATCCATTATGTGGCCCCTGGAGAGCGCTAAGGGGAATAATGTGATTATTCATTTGGATCTGAAGCCATGTGGTAAAACCTGAGAAGCTGTGGCAGCACAGGSTGGAGGAGCTCCTCTGTAATGCAGCATCCCAACAGCGACCTGGCTGGGAATGCAGTKGGTAGCCAGTGATCCTACAAAAGGAAGGGACGTGTTTGTCTACTTGCAAAAAGGCAGATCTCTTCAAAGCTCYGTTCTGTGTCTCATTAATGCTTCTCACACTGGCATTCATTAACCTTCTTCTGATGTGCTGTACAAGCTTTGTACAATGAGGGAGTCCCACTYCTTGCCATTTACAGTTCCACTAAACAGTCATTACAACAGTATTGAGAATTCCATCCCAGGTTGATCCAGGATGCCCAGGATCTTATTTCCCAGTCTCTCATTTACTAACTGTGAGCTGGTACCAATGTTTGATGGCTGAGAGAARGTCATTTATAGGCTTTTCTACTGGGTAGGCCTTTCTTTTGCCATACTGTGATACTGGAGGAATGTTTTTTGTCCATGTCTGTGGTAGGTTCATGTTAGATTATTTCATGCTGACCTTCTGGAGTCACTGTGTCTGCAAACCAACAAGATCCTACATTTCCCTCATCACCCTGTTCCCCAGGTACATGGGGACATCCTATCCCAGAGTTGTCCAGGTCTGGTTTACAACCCTGGGGATGTGAGCTCAGTGACACCCAGCACTGGCGTGGGTAGGGCTTCAGCTTGCTGCAGAGCAGGATGATACTTACTGCAGGTCAAACAAGTTTATAATAAATATCTTTTGAAATAGCCCTGCAATACTCGTAAAGGCAGAAATTCTTTGTGTTGCCTTTTTTCTGTTCACATGAGTCCAGTTGTTTTGCTCAGGTGATTCTGTAATACAAGGTCAGTTTGTTCATTACTAGAAAGCAGTGTTTCTTTTTCCCCATAGTTTAATTTCTAAGCCTCAGAGCTGCTGCACTGTAACACAATAGGTGGTTAAAATTGATTTTAGAAAGATATTGTTCAAGATCATTGTTCAGTATGTTCCAAGGWTGCTACTTCATACTTTTTTTAAGGCTGCAATCCTCACTTCACCAACTTAGTTGTAATCTTTGGGTGATTTGAAGTACATTATGGTTTCATATGTTGCTCTTTTTTTCTGTTTTTAGTTTCACAGCCCCCCATTCCCCCCAAACAAAAGCAATTTCATCAGACAATTAAATTAATAAATCAATTCTAGCAGATAAATAAGTCTTATACTGAATACCATATAAGTATAATCATTTGCCTAAGTAATACTGCATGTTTTGACTTGAAACTATTTGTCCCTCATAGYTAATTTATAAGTTTTGGTTGCGTTTAGGCTTCAAATGAGTTTTAGCAGTGTTGGGAAAGGAAGGAGTGAACCACTCTGCAAGTTTGCGGCCTGTACTCAACAACTTCCCGCAAGATACATCATTACCCTCAAGAATTTGTGATTAAAAATTACTCCTCCTCTTTTCAGTTTGGTCAGCAGAACATTGAGTCTAATTTTATACCAGCACTGACCTAATTTTAGGAAATTAGTGTTCCTGTGGGTCCTGTGTTACTCCCCAACCTATTTTCTGTGAGCCCCTCTCACAAGGGAGTGTGAAGCTTGTCTTGGAGTCTAAAACTTTTGACCAAAGGCTATTTCCATGTAGGTACTTGTTGCTTCCATGAGCTGTACCCTGCTGTAACCTTTCTCTAAGGGCTTTCTTTAGGTAGCAGTTATTCTGATTTACTGCAGCTTGTGGACACAGTAAGAGATGGAGCACAAAGGGAAATCAAATTGTCTGAATTCCTTTCAGTCCAATGCGTTTCTCAATCACACTTACTTCAAACGCCACTAGTCTGCTTGATATGGCTCATTATGATGTGAAAGCTTAGCTCTATAAATAATAAATTAAACGCATCATAGCTTACCAAACAAATAGTTTCTAGGAAAGGCAAGTGATTCCACTCACTTAGATGCTTATTTATTGCASAAGCATTTACATAGATGGGGGAGGGCATTATCTTGAACCATTTCTCTTGGATTACAGACAGTCCCTTCTTTTTTAAAGCAGYGATGACTCTCAGTGAAATAGCTGGGAACAGAATGAGCTCAAAGAAAGTGCTCCTTTCAGGGGAGCTGAGCACAGCCAAATGCCATTATTTGGTTATTGCTTACACACTTCTCCTGTTCTAATGTACCTGAGTTGTCACTGGTCCATTGTCTGTGATAAGCTGTGAATAGGGGACCATGAAGTGGTGGTTTCCTGGAAAGGAGCAGGATTAATCTTCAGAATTCCCTTACAAAGGCCTTCTGACAATTTGAAAACTGACAAGTGTAGTGAGCATTGTTAAAATTCATGTGGCTTGGAAAAAGAGCCCTGTTGGATTGTCCATTTAAGCATGTTTTTAGGCTGGAAGCTTTTACACCAGTTACAAATATATTGATTTTTAAAAAGAAATTATTGACCTTTAAAACCCTGGAGTCAGCTGCTGCCTGGCCTGTTGGAGACATTTGGTTATTTCTATTCACAGAGGCCTCGGTAAGAGCTGCCAGTTTGCAGTCAGACTCTGGGCTGTGATCAGAAGGGGCAGGGGTGTGATGAAAACACACAATTTACATTAAATGTAACTACACAAGCTTCACTGCAGAAAGCTGAGATACCATTTACAGGACATCRGTCTATATTCCAGAGCAGGGACTTTAAACTTCATTTCCTCACTACTTCTACCCCATCTCTGGGACAATTTCCATACCTTCCATAATTTGAAAAAGTTCTGTTTATTCTTCTCTTCTGTGCCTGTCCCACTTGTGCTGTCAGTAATAACATTTTAGCAATATTTGGCTCTGCTTTCCAAGAGGTTTAGTACTCACAGACACGTATGGTTGAGCATTTCTTAATGAGAAATGTATGTAACACTAATTTTTATATTTACCAGAGGATGACTGGGCTATTTCTGCTGTGCCTTGTTGTATTTACTTTTTCACCTCAGGAAATAAATTGTTTCCTAAGATCAGGCAGAGGAACAATTTTCTGGCTGTCAAAATATATCAAGAAGCATCATATGAATGGGATATTAGTCACTGTGAGTTAACAGTACAGCTCTGAAGATAAAAACAATGCTGTTATTTAGTGACTACACGTTGATGATAGATTCAATAATACACATTGGGTTGCCTTTCTGTTGATTTTTCTCCTGGTTTTCCTTATTTGAAATGCTCAGCTAACATCACAGATTTTTTCACCCCCAGCAGGTTAACTAGCATAGAAGGTTTGGCTCTGGCAATCTGAGATGTTCGGTGTACAGAAGTTATATTTTAGCACAGCTAAAATAGCACAGCTCTGAGTCGCACCAGGTGAAACCCCAATCCCTACTCAGTTCAACAGCTTTCAGTTTTTGTATTAGTGATACACTGTCACCCACATTTYCTCTTTGCAATATTTCTCTCTTCAGCAGGGTATAGTTTTATATTACTTCAGTATTTATAGGGAGATCTTTGCACCATGTTTCTTGTATTTCAGTGGTTGTTCCCAGGCCTTTTCTTTCTTTTGTACCTCACAAAAATCACTGTTCCATACGTCCACCATCTGCAGTAGTCTGTTCCTTCTGGATGGACACCCTTGTGCTCTGGCWGTGGGAGACTAAAATGCAGTGTGGTTTCTGCTGTCTTGACTATTTATGGATACTGAACTATCCAACAGAAGGATCAGAATTCATAATCCCTATCCCACTGCCACAGAGAAAATCCATTTGTCCTGCATCACTTCAGAATGTGATTGACAGGATGCTGAAAGATGTTGAATTGATTCTGTAGAGTGCAATACACTAATGTCACAGTGACAACCGTGCTTTGCTGTGGTATCTGATCCCTGACAGCATCAGCCTCATCCCAGCAGGGATTATCCCTGCTTCCCCTGCACAGGCACTGGGAGCTGAAGGTGCAGATGCCTTGTCAGAAGATTTAGATCTAAAGACATAAATTCCAGTTCCTGCCCACGGTGATAGAGCAGAGGACAGCCCTGCCTTTCAGGGAGGGACATGCTACATCACTTAAATGTTCAATATGGAACTTTATTTCATTCCTTTGTGTCCAGTTCTGGGGCCTTTGCTACCAGAAGGACATTGGGGTGCTGGAGTGGCACCAGRGCAGGGGAAAGGAGATGGTGAAGGGTCCTGTGAGGAGCAGCTGAGGGAGCTGGGGTGGGTTTAGTGTGGAGAAGAGAAGGCTCAGGAGAGACTGTGTCACKCTTACAACACCTGGAAGGAGAGTGTAGGCAGGGGGGGGTCACTTTCTTCTCCCAGCCAGCCAGTGACAGGATGAGAGGAAATGTCCTKAAGCTACACCTTGTCAGGAAGAATTTCTTCACTAGAAGGATGGCCAGGCATTGGAATGGGCTGCCCAGGGAGTGGTGGAGGCACTGTGCCTGGAAGTGTTCAATAAAKGACTGAATGTGACACTCMGYGCTGTGGTTTGTTTGACAAGRKGGTGTTCAGCTAAAGGTTGGATTTGATGATAATTGGAGGTCATTTCCAACCTTAATGGTTCTGTGATATTCCAGTTTTCTTTTTCTTTTGTGTTCATTTGTATCTTAATCCTTATTTCTTTATTGATCCCTAAATCCACTGTGTCAGAAATGTTGAGAGTAACAAGGAGAAAAAAAAAAACTTTTTCTTTTCTTTTTCCCTTTCCCTTCTCTCATTTCTTCCCTTCATTTTCCAGTGTGCTCTCCTGCTGCCTTTCTGCCTCAGCTGTGTTCATTTTATTCATTAGCAGAAGCAAATCTGCAAACAGACTTTTCAGGCAGCTGTAGGGAGTGCTGAGGGAACTGAGGAGTTTYCTCTGTAAATCCTACTATAATGCTGCACAGGATTCTCTCTCTTTGACTTGTTCTTTCCTACTGTGTAAAAGCCATATTTTCTTTTTTTTTTTCTTTTAAATCCTTTATGTTATGCATGCATTTGGCTCCAGACAACTTTATGCATTTCCTTTGCAAGACATTGCACAGAGAGTTAACATTTACGTTACCTTTTGAGCTGCAGCACTGATTATCTTTTGATTAATGTTAAACCTGGTAATCATGCCTCTTTCCCCATTTTGATATGCAAGAAACAATGCTGAGGAAAAAGTACATTATTCAGGCAGGAAAACCCCAAAATTAGTAGTGTGATCTTGTTGCAATTTTCCTGAGACTTCTGAAATTTTAAGTTTGGGTTCTTTTTTTTTTTTTTTTTAACAGCAAGTGGTAGAAGTGCCTGTCATCTCTGCTAAATTCTAGCTCAGGTCCTCTAACCAGTGTCCCTTTCTTTTTAAAGTTTCTCTTAGCTTTCTGTGAGAAGCACATTTTGGGATTAAACTATCCTGTTTAGACAGGATGAATGTGTTGSAAGGTAGGGGGCTTTGGGTCAGCTGGTTTGAAGAGACAGGAATGATCCCACTCTGTTGTGATCAGCAACTGTAAGGTCCTGCACTTGCAGCAGGAATGCTGCTCATTTTTGAGAGCCGAAGCTATTCTTATAATAATGGACTTACCTATATACCTATAGGTTTGGCATAGGTAAAATTGGATGAAATGACAGGGTTGCTGTGGTATGCTGGAAGTCAGACTCATTCAGGTCCCATTTGACTTTAATATTTATGGATCTTTCTACTGGTTTTGGGGTTTTTTTTTCATTTTTTATCAAGTATCCAACTTCATTGTAACTAGAAAAATTCAACCTGATTATTTTCARCTCCTGAGGTTTCAAACCCATTAAACAGCAGAGGGGCTCAGTAATTRTTTTATTACTAATACCAAAAGTGTAATAATACTAGTGGCAACAGAAAACAGTGAGCAAAACAATGAGAGAAATGTAAAGGCGTAAATAGAATCACTAAAGCTGTTTCACACCAGATAAATAAACACCAAGGTCAGGCTAATATTTCCAACCATACACAGTGGGTTTAATTWACTCTTTGTGTAATTTCCCTGGTGAAGAAACTAGGGAACATCTTAGATGTCTGAGGCTTTCTGTGTTCCTTCCCTTCCTCTCAAATCAGTTCCCAGCCACAGAGGAGTTAACAGCTGTAACACAGTAGGTGCTKTCTGCAGTTCCTGGTCATATAGAGGTTGTCTATTTTAGCTCTGTCCTGGCCCAGTTCTGTTCTGTTCTGCTCTCCAAGAGCAGTAGATGGGACATGCACAGTGCCAGGTGGCTCCTGGCAGGGGATGGCACTGTTCTGCCCCAAGCACCCAGWGGTGTCCCCAGGAAGTCCTGGAGTTTATGGGATAGTTTCTTGTTCACTATRTAATTCAGCATATTAAGAGATGATCTGTGGTGATTGTACAGTTGAGAGGATGGGGCTGTAAGCAAGGCAGAGTTTATATATGTTTAGGAACTGAAGAAAGGCTACTCTGCTCAAAGTTTCCATGTTCTATTTATGTGAGGATGCCTTTCTAGGTTTACTCTTTTCCTAGAACCTCGCCTCAAATGAGGTTTGTGAAGCCATGGTTTTATTTCTGCTTTGAAGGTGTTTTTTTTTCTTTAGGATCTGGAACTTTTATGGTGTCATACATGCACGTGTATGTGTATACAGCACACAGCTTCATAGGATTTCTGAGTGTTTTATCTTTCTGAGTTTCATGACAGAATTTGTAATGTTTATAACTCAGGAAAAAAACTGAGTCTTTCCATTGTGAAAGATGGAAAAGAGTCTTTAACACAACATTCCTAAACTAGCCAACAGTTCAGTAATAAAATTTCCTCWAAACCTAAAGAGAGTACATACTTAGCTTCCTCGTAATTTTTGAAATTTGAATTACAGTCAGATGAACACAAGCAAGCTGATGTTGAGTGAAAATACTTTTTGCATGTTAATGAAATGAATGAGAAGAAAAAGAAAGTATTTTCCTGTTGGTTTTGTTGTTGAAAGGCATCTGTTTTCACAAATCCAAGTTATATGACCAAGCTTGAGTATGGGAAAGGCTACTTTGTGGTGAAGACAATATTGTTTTTATTTTGTTTGAGCAAAAAATAACTAAAATGGTGCCTTGGAATCTGCATCACTGGTGTTTTATTTCAGAGAAAATACAGACCACTGTACAGAAATAATACAGAATTTAATGGAAGAGAATGAGAACATGTTACAAGAAAGTCCTGGAAAGCAATATAGCAAGTGTGCAAAATGTCCCCTGTTCTATAAGTAGGGCCTGTGTAAATTCAACTTGGAGGACCATCTTAATGATGATTACTAGAACTGTTCAGAATGTTACCTGTTGGTGCAGTTTGCTTACCTTAGAGCCAAGTGCTGTGCAGTGGGGAGGAGGTAATCTTGACTCTGTTCAGGGTGCAGGGAATGGATCTACAGTTGGGGGAGTTACAGTGACATTAACAGAGAACTGTGAAAGTGGCTAAGGGTGTTTGCTGCAATGGAGATTAAACTTTATCCATTTTTGCAGGCCTCTGTGCAGAATATGGGGTATTGGGGTGTTTTAAGTAGTTGGGGTGAATTTGAACCTTTCTAGAGGTTGTTAGCAAGAGCTGKTATGTTCCTGATGTGTAAAACCTTGCTAGTTTGTGTAGAGTTTTCCATCTTTGGGTGGAGCTTTATGAGCAAATGAAATACACAGAAATACCAGAGAATTGAAGTGTGAAACACCTTCTATTTAAGCCGATTTTTTGAGGGGAAGAACTTGGCTGAACATTTTTGTTTTGTAAACAAAATCAGTTGTAAGAATGAATCCACTTAACTAACCACAGCAAAACTTCTGCCTCTCCTGAGTTCAGTTTGTGGAGGTGAAATGCCYCAGAGCTGAGGGTATTCCTGGCCACCCATCTGAGCAGCTGCCTGAGGCTACTTTTGGCTGGTTTGTGGCTGATTTCATCTTTTAGGCTTAATCAGAGCTCCAGAATTGAGCCTGTCTCTGTCATAGGGATGTTTCCTCCCAATTCCAGCACACCAGCAATGTATCTTCTTGCTCCCTGGAGATGTTTCATTGATAGTGGATTCTCCATTTGGAGTAAAACAGGACAGTAGGTAGCATCGTGCTARTTTTCCTCATATTGTCCTCCCACAYCASCAGTAAATGAATGACCCAAGAGCCTGACCATAGAGAAATAGCTTTGGAAGTGCTTGTTTGTTTATTTTAGTGAAAACATTACACCAGAAATGAAGCTTCACAGAAAGACCAGCGATAACCCCRTGCCACTCATACAAGTCTTGCCACCTGGACCACAGCCAGACCATTTTTCTGTCAGTGATACTAAATGCCATATGTTTCCTTCATAATTCATGTTGCAGCAAAAAAGGCTCAAAGCGTGTTTCTGCTTTACAAACARCTCCTTGCACATGTGCTGACTTTGCAGCTGCTTCCTGCACTCTTTGACTTCTGTAATTAGAACAACTGGCCAGCCCAGCTAATGATATTAAACTGACTGGTCTAGAGTGTCATTTATCTCAGGGGTTTAATTTGCTGAGCACAGGGCAGCACAATACAAGGTTTGCATGTGTGATGGATGTGACTTGGTTGTGGTTTTTTTCTTAGCTCTTGTTGCTAAGTTACAATAAACTGTTATCACAGTAAATTGTCTGCATTTAAATGGACTGAGATTCCACCTGAAAGGAGCCACCCAGATACAAACTGATAATATACTGATGTCTCAGAAGAAAGAAAACACAGAAAACCCCAGTTTGTGAACTGGATAATTTTGTATTCTAGACATTAGCCAGACAGGCTCAAAAATAGCTGTTCAGACCCCAGAGACTATGGCATGTGCTTCACTAGCAAGTGACTAAGAGCTAGTRTAAAATAAATAGGTACTAATTCAAAAATAAGTTGCATGAATATTATCAACTGCATAAAGACATAATCTGTTCTCTGAATTGTACTTTAGAATTACTTTCCYTGGAAATAATCTGATACCCTTGCAGTCAGGCATCGTATCTAAATGCTAAGAGAAGACAGTAAATAAAAAAATTCAAGTCTCTACACTTGTTCAAATGACTAGAAATAATCCTAATGCATAATAGTGGTRAATGTTTTCCACTTTTACAAGTGGAAAATTGTACCTTATTCTGAATAGAAAATGATGTGTAGAATCCATGCTGACACATCAACATATTGTCCTACCCCTTCCCAAAGCTCTGTACTAAATCCCTCAAAATTCTATGAAAGAAAAATCTTTTTTTCCCCTAATCCATTTTAAAGAGYGCATGGATTGTTCATTGGTGCCATGTTTGAGTTAATTCCAAAAATATTCCTGCTGGGTCAACAGCCTGTGGGTCTGGGTGGCTGCTGGGAAGCTGAGTGGTGTTTCTTTGCCAATTGCTGATACCTGTTTGGTCCCCTCCATGGGGGTGATTAATGTGGGATCTSTCATCTTCCCTGAGCAGAGAGTCCTCCCCATGGCAGCAAAGTCAGGGCAGTTTTGGGTGGGTTTAAGAGTCAACCCTTAATAAACCTAGTGCCAGTACAYGGAAGATCTGAACAAACAGAATGAGTAAGAAACTGCAGAAAAATACCATATAATGTATACGAAACACGGATAAATTCAGTTACAATTGTGACACTTTGCACAGTACAGAAAACCTGTAAACCAAACCAAATGTCTTCCACTGCAGTTACACCATTAAAGATCCATGGGTAAKGCTGGGGGGTTCTGCAATGTGCAGTGCTAGTCTGATACTCTGTTTACAGATCTAGAAAAKCATGATGCTGGATTCATTTTAAAGGTGTCACCCTCTGAAGAAAGCCATTTGGTAAAAAGCATTGGATTGACAGAAATGAAGCTGTAGACATTCAGTGAAAGATTTCCATTAAAATCACAACTAAAAACTGTCAATCAGCCCCAGCAGAAACCTTAGATAACTCTGCTAGAAATACTGTACCTCCTCGGAAAATGGAAGGAGAAGATTGCCAGGATTTCGGAATGGGGAGAAGCAGCTTCTCCCTTCACTTTAAATTGCTGTGCCAGAGACATTTACTGTCCTTGCAAAAATCCTCCTGCAACGCTGAATTTTTGATTCACAGCAGAAAACCCAGAGAGGAATGCAGACAGAATATGTAGTGCAGCAGTGCCTGTGCTTCAGCAGACTTGCTCTGGTGCTTTCAGCGAGCACTACTTGTGAAAAGCCTGAAAATGGATCGCATCTATGTGAGAAGCCCTCAGAGAGAGGGGCAATGACAGGGAAGCGTTTCTGTGCACTGTGGAATTTCAACTCATTAAAGTGATGAAACAACTGCTGTGGGAATGAATCCACACGGAGTCCATGACAGACGCGGGTACGCTCCATTCCCAGCAGCACGACACAAAAGCCTCATCATTTAGCAATATTGAAAAGGTTCTCGTATCCACGGGGAGCAGGTGCAAAAGTTGCATTAAGGGGAGACAATGCAGCCCCTRGGTTATATTTTGACCTGCCGTCTCTCCCCCCCGGGATAGCTGGGTGGTACACACGGGGTTAACAGCAGAAAGACACACTGATGGCATGTAATGCCAGGTGTTCAGACACCATAGAATTAGTGCCAGCGCCAGCTTCTGTACACAGCTCGGCACCCTGCAAGCGCCGGGTGAAAAAACACACTTAAATCTCTTACCTTGGTCTAGTCCAGTGTAGCTTTTGGGTTGTTGTCCGTCCACTGTCAGCWAAGGAGGAATCAGCGGCAGGTTGCAGTGAGTCATCCTAAATGGCACCGTAGGCTCAGTGGCCGGGCCGGCTGCTGGCTGTCCGCGCTGGGTGACAGCTGCCGSCTGCCCGCCGAGCCAGCGGCTCCCATGGCACAGCCCGGGGGACAGGGCACCCGGACAGCGACAGCACACAGCCACGGCCAGGRATATACCATGTGGCTGCGTGCTGCCCTTCCCCGCCGCTGCTCAGCCTCGCAAGGCGCTGCCCAAAAGTTACTTTTTAATACGYGATGCGCTCTCCGATTTTAGAGCCGCCCTGCTCCCGTTTTCTCTTCAGCCTGTGCGCGGAGGGGCTTGTCGGCATTTCGGCGGTAGCATTATCCTCTGTCTCCTTCGCAGGCTGGCGGGGATGCTCTGCGCAGAGTGTGTGCAGTAAAGGGAGTCTGGCTGTGGCTGTGTGAAAAGCAGCACTTGGCTTCTTGCGGCAATTTTATAGGCTGTTTGTCTGGGAGTGAGAAATCMAGGGCAAGGGCGGTAATTCTGGCATCAGAGGGGGAAAAAAATAGGAARAGATGCTGGGAGCCACAAAATTGTACACAAAATAAGTTGGGGAGAGAAACGTTTCTTGTTCTGTTAGCAAGGGTGGGATTAATTTCTGAGTGTCTGGTTTATAATCTTAGAACATATCTACAGATCAGAAATCGGTGCTAGAGACAGAACCCCTCCTGGGGATTCCCAAAATAATTTTTGAGAGGAAGAAGGAAGCTGTTGGAATGGGTAACATTGCWCTAAATGAAGATTTCTCTGGGCAAACGCTGCTATTTTCCAATCATCCTAAGTCTCAAAGTATGGTTTAATCATTTCATTTGTATGTAGAAGTTTGTTTATTATGAATATATTTTTTGGAAACTAATACAGGACAGCTTCGGACAAGTTGTGAGGGCTATACTTTAGTGTCACTGGGAAAGTGGAAGAAATGTTTAGGTTCTCACAGTTTGCTAACTAGTTTCTAAATCTGCAAGGTTTTTTATGAGCTTTTGAATGGCCTTTATCAAATTATTTGCATTACTGCCTCTGTGTCAAGCTATGTTCAGATGCTCTGAATATTTATCAAATGYATGCATCTAAAAGGGGTGGTGATGTTTCATATTTTATATTCCTACTACATGGATGTTTGTGGATGACCTTAATCCTGACTAATTGGCACAAAATTCCCAAAGAAAACTAGGGAAAGAATTGYAGCAAAAGGTGGAAGACCTAAGATGCATATGCACTCTTGATTAGAAAACTGAATGTGGGATAGTTTCACAAGCCCTCCAAATGATTGCCCCAGCTAAATATCCATTTGGTATTCTGCCTGTGTTTCCCTCTGCAGAGTACTAAATGTTGATTTTTATTTTTTTTTTAATTCAGGTCTTACTGGATAAGGATGGTCCTGTGAGAATGAGATAYGAGTTCTTCAGATCTTTTTTACCATTTGATTTAATTACATATATAATCCTGACTGTGCTAAAGGTACTAGAGATTTAGTGGACTCTAATTTGTAATGAAGCAGAGCAGCAGCCYATATCCAAGAGCTTAGGAAATGTTTCCTTAGGCTGATTGCAGRCAAAATCATCCTTAGGGGTGTTTTTCCCCCATGAAAATTGGAACCAACATGGCAACCTTGTTTTAACCCCTTTAATTTCCACATCTAACACTGCATGGTGACATGAATGGTAAATACCTGTGAGCCATGTGCTGCTGTAGAGTCTGAGGAGATTTCTCCTTCAGCCTGGGAGTGAACAGCAAGAAGAATATCCACAAGAGTGTTTAATCTGAGCTCTCTGTGGACTTAAATTCATCAGGAGAAATAGATCTTTGGTACCACTGGGTAGTAACCATGGAGAAGTGCATCATCATGGATAATTAACTGAGTTTAAGTTGTCTRTCCAGGGTTCATTCAGGTCTCTAAGAAGTCAACCAGAATTGTAAGTGAATTCGAGGTGTAACAGACCTCAGGGGGAAAATGGTTGGGTAGGAGCAGAAAAAGATTTTGTGCCATGGAGGTTACAAAGACTGTGCATTGGACACTGTGTGGTACTGGAATTGTCCCTTGGGATCCCAGGCCATGGGAATATTCACTGGAGAGAGGCAAGGCAGGGACAGGTATCAGAGGATAAACACCTTTTCCTGAGGTGACAGCCAGATGACAGTGGCTGAATCTGGGTGTTCTCTGTGGCAGGATGGGAGGGAGAGAGCGACTAAAGTGGATGTGACTGACATTCTTGCACCTTCAGAGAACAGCAGACCTGGTAGCTCATTCTTCAGTACAGTTCTTTTTGCCTTTCACATTGACAGAAGTGTCACTAAATCACCAACTCATGTTCCTATCAAAAAGACATTAAGTGAACGTGAAAACATTTTTAAAGGAGGAAGGACTCCCWTGAAATCTTTCTTTCTACAGCTTTGTCCTTTAAATTCCTTTATTTAAATAAAGGGGATACTGTATTAGTTCTTTGCAAATTCCTCTCTCCATTGAAATTTGACTCAGTGCARGAGGTTGAGGAAGAATAGACCCAGTTTGTTCCCAGTTTGTCCAGGAGGATTGCTGCTATTGTTTTGTCAATTACTGTTTTTGTCAGAGTAAATATGGAGTAAATTCCAATTCTAATTCCACTTGTTTAGTTACATATTATAAAAACTGCATGAGTAAAACTCTCTCAGATATTTGTTTATTTGGTTACTCAGGGTAGGTTTTTTTTTTTGTTTTTTTTTTTTTTTTTTTTTTTTTTTGTTGAAGGTCTAGCTGATGACAGGAAAGTTATTTTCTGGAGAGGTTGATTGCAAACCTTCAGACCTGATAGTGAGGATTCCACTTGGAACATGGCTGCTGTGATTTTCTTCCATGTGCTAAACAGTCACTGAAAATACAAATGGAGTGAGATTAGAGTTGATCCTTTCCCTTATCATTGAATGCAACAGAATCACTCCATTGGGCTRGTTAAGTTTTGTCTGTTGAGTGGCTAGGCACATTCCAAGAAATGACCAAAATTCTTGGAAAGCAGTGGTTTCCCTGAGTTTGGAAGCAATATAACCCATGGACTTATTTCTTTCTCTTCCATATCCAAGTTGCTACTCCTTCTGAGTTTTATCCCTTCACACATCTTTKTCTTTTGCAAATAAAAGTCAAACAAAACATCTTTTCATTATTATTTTGCCTTTTTCTTCCACAGMCATATGCCTTGGTGTTCACTCACTGTTAAGACTCCACACTCAACTCAAAATTTTGCACTTCAATTTAGGTGCTGAAAATGTTATTTTAAATGCCAGTAGCAAATTCCAAGCATTGCACCTGCTGTATCTTCTCTCTTAAACATTATTTTGAGGCTAAAGTAATGGAATTTGAGTTCTGGAAAGTAAGACAGACTTGAGAGAAACTTTAACCTTGACTGTAAAGGGCAAACCCACTCCAGGGGTGATCTTCTGTGTACAGAAATCATTGACTTACAAAGAATGCAGTTCCAGAATGCAAAACCACTACAAAAGTTGTATCTTTTGTTTCTTCAGTTTGCAGCCCAAAACATTACATTTGATGTTAGAAATGTATTTATATCCGAGCATCTGAACTTACTGTAATGTCAGTGGGGTTTTTGTGAATGGCAGTTATTATGTCCATATGTCTGTAAATATGATCTTTTTTTCCAAACCAACTTACATAAATGGTATGAAGGATTAATTTGGCTGAAAGCATGGCTGCAACAGAGCTGCCATTAGCTGTGTGCAGATATTTGTGTTTCTGTTTACTTTTTTAAATGTGAAGAACTGTATGGAGGCAGAACATGAGGCCAAGTTAAAAAAAAAAAAAGGACTTTTTGTCTGTAGGTAAATAAGCTGTAGTGTCAACAGGGGAGAATATTTCATGATTGCTGAAGCTGGTGGAAAAGCTGAAAATTGTATATTTTTTTCAATTTTATTTTGTGAAAASATTAAGATTTTTAAAAATCACAGCTTAGAAAAAGCATTGAATTGGATTGATTTCATCCCTATACTAAAATGCAGCTCAACCTGGTTTTTTTATGGGTTTTGTCTGCACTCTCTGAATGCTCCAGTGGTATGGATTTCTGAGTTGCTGTCGTCATCATATTTTGGGCTTTGGTGCTTAAGAAGACTTTTTCTTATTTAATATGTGACGATAAAACCAAAACTCTCAACATTTACCCAGAATTGAGAAAGGTGCAAAACTCCAAGGCTGAAATTTTTTTAAAGAATAATTTTTTTCACTGAAAAATTAAAAGTTCATTCAAATTCTAGGCTAGCACTTCTTTCTTCCTCCTTTCTCACCAGAAATGTGCCCATTTTGGAAATAGTTGGAATAGGTCATCCAGATGAATGAAAATTTGCCTCAGCTCAATGATGGATTCAGATGCAGCCAGTATTTGACGTTAAGATTCTTCCTGGAAACCAACTTTAAATTTATGCCTTAAAKTGAATGACARAGAGTTTGTCCCTGACTCAGAGGAGTTGGGAAATCTGCCATGTCAATTGTTATTCCAGAAAGGTTTTCATTTCAGATTGCCACAGAACCCAAATAAATTTTGAGTTTAAAATAACCCCAAAAACCCAAGGAGCTGCTGTCGGGGGAACAGATAGTTCAATAAGGGGTTTTTATGTCGGTTCAGGGATAAATTGGATGCCTTTTCTCAACAGCACACTTCAGCTTTACTCTTATCAGAGGCTGGCATGAATGATTGTCTGCTGTTTATTCAAATGCATTAAAAGTGCCCTGTGGAGCATGCATTCCTACTGAGGAATATCAGACTGGTGTTTGGGTAGTGCTAACTGTTTCACAAATTTGAGGTAGCTCAAACTTTGTGYCCAAAATGGGGAATTGTACCTCTGATATCCTTTTTATATAACAATGATGTTCACGAGGACCTGYCTCTCAAAATCTTAGTGAAGATCCTAAAACACTGTGGAAGCATCTCTCTCAACCCCWAACTAGCAATTTTCCCTTTGAATCATTTTCAATTGATGCATCGTGGGAAAAGACTCAGAAGGAATTAAAATTGCCATGTTTTGTTAATGAAATCAGTTAATTTCAGTCAGAGGAATATAATTATATTTTAGAACAAGTGGTTCAGAGCCCTGAAATCCTGAGTGGTTCGTATCCGCTGTAAGGAAAATATTTACATACCTTTACCCCAGAAAGAGCAGTCAGTGGTGAAGGTTAGGAAATGCAGTTTGCTTCCCTGTGCTGGCTTTTGTCCTGGGCAGAACTGGCACTTGGTGCCATGCCAGCGTGCTTTTGTAGGGAAAGGTATTAACACAGAATTGCCAAGCACAGTGGCTATTTTGGGCTGGGAGGTAATGAGAGGTTAAAARGTGTGAAGTAGGGTTCCAGCTACCTGGTTTTGATAGGCCATGCATCCTGGAAATTTAATTACATATTAACGGCTGCTTTCTGTGCTATTAATGTTGGGAAATGGCCTGTGAGGGAGATGGGCTCAATTAGCCCTTGCATTACCTTTGTGTCATTAATGTGTGTCAGTGTCGATGCTTTTAATTGCATGAGACTTGAGGAGAGCTCCMTAATCACACGGGGATGCCTGATTTGGCAGAGGTCTGGCCTCTCAGGTCACAGCAATACAGAACAACTGGGTTTGGTTTTGAAAAAATGAAATCCAGAAATAGGGCAACCAGTGGAAAGAGATATTCTATTTTTACAGCACTAGGAGTGGTTTAGAGCTCAGCTGTTATTTCTGAGTAAACCCATCCTTTGTAATGATGGGAAACTATCTGGGACTTTGTTTTGAAATCTTAGTGAAGTTCACGTTGGTTTTCTTGTCTGTCCATGTATTTTCTGTTGGCTCTCTCTCTTTCTCCCCCTTCCTCCATCCATACCTCCCAGTGACTCAGCCTTTTAAAGATTTCCTGCCTTCCTGTTGGACATGTTAGACATAGTCAGTGACACCATGACATCAGGCTCGAGGGTTATCATTTTTAATCCAAGTAAAATTTGAGGGAAAAAAATTAGTGCCAGATGATTCTGATTTTACCTGCTTGAAATGATCTCATTTTTGAACAGGAAGCAGAGGTCTGAGAAGGATCTGCTTGGAGTATGGGATGTCTTGGTTTCATGTATTCATAAAAGGAGGGATTTTTTTTTCCAACCCTACTGAAAAGATGTATTGAAGTCATAGTGATACTAGTTTTTTGGGGTTTAGGGTAAAACATTAGTTTGAAATATTTCACCCTTTGAAATTACAGTTTACTCCTCAGTCTATCTGCTTTCCACTGAAGATTTAATTAATATGAAGCCAGACTATGTAGTCTCTGTTCTTTAACATSTGCTTTGTTAAATACAGTCTACTATTTTTTTCTCTTCTCTTATAAAATTTTCCAGCCTAAGACAGCTCTTCTCCAAAGYCAGTCTAACAAAAAAGTAAAGGCATTTTTCTGTTTCAAAACCAATAAATATCTGGATTACCACTGTTAATTATTTTTCCCTTCTTTTCCTCTCTCTTTCTCTTCTTCCCCACCTGGAAAATTATTCTTCTAGAAGACAAATCTTGGTTCTTTTTGTGTCTCTAGCTACAGTACCAAGATATCTATGTGTTTATATTCTGTCCTGATGATATGTAAAACTGTCTCAATTTTCCTCCAGAACCACCTCTGTATAATCATTGCCTACTGGGCTATCATATGAGTTAATTCTGTTTTATCCATAGTGTGGTTTTAGGAGCAGAAATGATGCCTCACTCTTCATGTTCCAATCTGTTACACACACTGGATCTCTGTTCTCGATAAAGTCAAAAAGGAGTCTTTTATAATGGAGAATTTGGAGGAAAGCTTTTTCTGTCTTTCTGTTTTTCCTCTAAAATGGGCTATAATAATCAGTGATCAGTAAAAATACAAAAACCAGCAAAATTTAATCATATTTGTGCAATTAACTCTAACCAGAGCGCAATGCATGTATTTTTACTGTGAATTGTTGAAAGGTGTCATGCTGGACTGTTGCATATATTGGTCAGGAGTGGTTTGTAGTATCAGGAATATGATTCCAGATAATGACAGAAATTGAGAGAGGTGTAAAGAGGGCGACARCTGGATTAATGATGACAGTTCTGAGTGTGCTGTTTGTTAGCCTTGGCCAATTATGACATTTGGATGTCATCTTTAATTTTCACAAATTGGAGCCAGTAGACATGGTAGTGTGAGTCTTTCCAACCTCGTGGAGACCAGACCTGTACATCTGTTAGACAAACCGTGGCTGCTCCTTTCCATTTCCTATTTGAATGGTGAGAGATATTTTAAGTGCAACCATATTYCTGCCATGCATATTTGGGTGCTAGATAGAAATATTTGCCCCTGACTGTTGAGTAAGTTTCATCTATTTTTTTCCAACGCAGAAGCTGCAATCAATGTTTTAATAAATGTGGTAAGATTTTAAAGTTTAAAAAGAAATCATCTGGGTGATTTCCCTAAAAGGAGAAACTTTTGTTGAGTTTTCTCTGATCATGTGTTAATTCAGGTATCAGCAGAACTTGAAGTTGGAGCATCTGTGCTTAGTACATTTTTGATATAATTTTAAAAAATGTCTTTTCATTGGTATTGACGCAGCAGTTAAAACTGGATGAAGCTATTATGAACTTTTCTCAAGTGTGCCACCCAGCAATTCAAATTCTGTCTTGTCCTTCATACAGTGAGGTGATCAGGCAAATAAAGATCAGAAAAATAAACTGTAAAAGTAAAAGCTGGTAATTTATATAAGCCTAGATGTCTCAGAAGTTTTACCCAAACATCTGTCTGCTGTTTCTGCAACAACATTGAATTTTCTTTCCAAAATAGTTGAAGTAGTGGAAAAAAATAATCATAATATTATGAGGAGCTATTCTTATGTCCAAGGCTTGCAGTGGAGCAGCCTCTTTCCCATTTCCCATTTCCTTTTTACTGTTCTGGTCAGGAAGAAGCAATAATTAAAACTGAGTGACTCTGGACTTCCATCCAGCTTTGGGAACTGCATGAGGAGTCCTTCTGTCTGGCCAGCCTGGAGCTCTTTCCAGATCACAGAATGACAGAATCATAGAATATTTTGGGTTGGAAGAGACCCTAAAGTCACCATCTCCTTCCAAAGCCCCAGCCACTGGCAGGGACACCTTTTCCTAGGTCACGGTGCCCTCAGAGTCCCATCCAACCTGACCTCGAACACTTCCAGGGTTGGGGTATCCAC
Source organism: Malurus melanocephalus (assembly GCF_030028575.1). Classification (NCBI taxonomy): domain Eukaryota; kingdom Metazoa; phylum Chordata; class Aves; order Passeriformes; family Maluridae; genus Malurus; species Malurus melanocephalus. The sequence goes on from NW_026623281.1 coordinate 2,418,918, forward strand.
TGCTTTGTTGGGCAGCCTGTTCCAGTGCCTCATCATCATATGAATAAAGAATTTCTTCTGTTACTTCTAATATAAACCCCTCATCTTTTATCATCTTTTAGTTTTAAACCATTCCCCCTTGTCTTGTCACCATCTGGCCATGTAAAAAGTCTCTCTCTCTCTTTTTTTAAAGGCACTTTTAAGTACCAGAAAGCTGCAATAGGGTYTCCTTGGAGCCTTCTTTTCTCCAGGCTGAGCAAGCCCAGCTCACTCAGCCTGCCCCCATAGGAGAGGTTCTTTGTGGCCTCCTCTGGACTCACTCCAACAGGTCCATGTGCTAGATCTGTCATATTTTAATTTTGCACATACTCAGAAATAAGTTATCAATTTGACTGGTTTATGGCTGGGAGTATATTGCCATCCAAGATGAACAGTTCTGTTGGTCAGCAGGTCCTTTATCTGCAGGAATTGTACAGCAGCTGCTCAGGAGGGTTGATGTGCAGAAAATCCCCTTGAACCAAAGTGCCTTTCACTGACATAGACAGAGCAGTGGCTGCTGCAAAGCCTTTGTTAGCACTGCTTTTAATGCTGCCACCAAAACCATCAGTGCTCAGAGCTCACCTCCCAGTTTAAAGGCTGGGTTGCAGCAATCCTTGTGAATTTTGGCTGTGCTGGTCTCCAGGCAGAGAGGCTGAAGCCCCAGGCACCAACTGCTGTCCTGTTTGGGGCTCAACATCCCATGGGAATGGGATACGCAGGAGCTGGGGCCAGTTCACACTATTGAGGAAATTTACTTAATAAAAGGAGTTAATTAAACATCTTGCATGGGTGATCTCTTTCAGTGTAGGCTTTTGAAAAACGTATTGCTTTTCCTTTTCATTGCTTTTCTTTGACTTGTATTTTGTTTCATTGAATTCCAGATTCAGTCCATCTGCATTAAAAATTATTTCATAGTTTCTGGTCAGAAATATCAGGGTATATCACGGTATATCATGGTATATCAGGGGAGGCTTGGGTCAAAGAACTGCTCCTGATTTGTTTTTTCAAAAAGCCCAAACAAACTGGGTTTGAGGTGTTGGTTGGGTTTATTATTTTAATTTTTTGTGATTCTGTTTGTTTGGGGTTTTTTTTTCGAATCATTAATATTTTCTTAATTTCCCAACTAGCTAATATTTCTCCAGCAAGCTACAAAAGTTTTATTCGGTTTACTTTAAAAAAATTCGTCTTGTAAGTGAAACATATAATGAATATTTATTTTACAATATCAGTGTTTGAGACTTCAAAGACATGGTCTTTCTAAARAAAAGAAGGGACTATGGGCATATTTTTCCATGCAATAAATATTGCTTTCTATTTTTCCAAATAGGACCTGTATGAATTTAAATTACATGAAACTTTAAAACTGATATAAAGTTTACCAATTTTAGTCTCCATGTACCCCACCTTAGCAAGTTAATTTTTTTGACCCGATTCTTTCATGCTTCAAGACATCCAAGAAAGCAATTAGACCTCAAACCTGTGTTCTTTTCTGACTTTGCAGTTATCTTTTCAATTATCTCAAATTTATCTTTTTGTTCACCTGGTTTTGTGCCATTTTTCAGTTAAATGTGATTTAATTTCTTCTGCAAATGATGTTTGATTGGAAGGAATAATTTGTTTCCTATGTGAGTATTTCTCAATTAACTGATTAGCAAGTTTGGCTGGGAGGTTTTTGTCATTTTTTTTCCTGCTTCAATATTCTTTCCCTATTTGAATCAGAGGTTTCAAGAATCCCCATCACATTACTGCTCTTTTGGTGTCTGCTTATTTCCAAATACCTGGATGCCCAATTCATTTTGAGCATCTTTTTTTCATCAGCTTTTTTCACATAYGATGATTTGAAAAAAAAATTAGAATATTCTCCACTAATCTTCCTAAAACTATTTACTGTCTTTTATATACTGCTAGGGATTTCTGTTTGTAACAAGAATTGCTGCTGTTCTATTTGTTGCACAGTTYCAACCTGTTGCAGTTTAACCCCAGCTGGACCAAAMAGCTGCTCACTCACTCCCACCCTTTCCTGGGGAGATGGGGCAGAGGATTGGGAAAAATAAATGTAGAAACTCRTGGATGGAGGTAAGAACAGTTTAATAGTTCAAACCATTCAAAACATAATAATAGTCATAATAATAATAATGATGGTAGCAGCAATCAGAAAGAGAGAAATAAACCCAAGAAAGACAAGTGATGCACATTATTGCCCTAGAGAATCCAAAATTCAGCACTGCACCAGCTCCTAGGAAGAAAATTAATTCTATCCCAGCCAGGATACAACTGCACACAAATATTTACTTACAAGAGTTCCCCAGATGAGGGTTGGGGGGTAACTGCATTAAATCTTCCCGATATTTGGGAATTTGTTTTTCTGAGTGAATTTTGCWTTGTGATTTATGAAAAACATGTAGGAAAGTAATCAACATCTACATCCTTTTTTCAAACTGAGGGCAATTTATCTGTGAGAAAATTGTATTTGGTGTTTAGGAGATTAAGYCTTCTACGGGCAATAATGTGAGTTTTCCCAGTCATGCAGCTGAATAAATGACCTTTATTAGCTCTCACTGTTAGATCAGCTTAAACATGAAAGGTGACAACCTGCTTTTATTAAAGTTGTTGGCAAAGCTTCCAGTGACCTCAACAGGACCACAATTTAGGTGGAGAAAAGGCACCTCAGAATTATGAGTTGAGAAATTAAAGTTTCACTCTTATTTCCATAAGGAAAAAGACCTGGAAATTCAATAGATGAACTATTTTATTACAAAATTCTGCTAAACTCTCTTTTTAGTACTCCTGTCTCAGTTGGATGAAATTTTTGGATCTTTACATACTCATGAGCAATGAGYATGTCGGTCTTCACAAAATAAAAACTGATCAGCTAGCTGGTCTTGTGAAAAAACTTCCACAGCTCTGGAATATGGGCTGGAAACTGCAATAAAACTKATAGATTTTTGGATTTCAATTTGAAAACATTCTTTTCATTGATATTATGGAAGATGATAGGAACACAGAACTTTAAAATCTGTACTTGAAAAACCTTGCTATGAACCCTGGCCATGTTGCTTTAGTGTCTGAGATGCATGTTTGAGTGTGTATAATTTCAYAGATTAAACCCACAGGCTATCAGTTTCCCTGTGTCTAATAAACATGATCTATGCAGAATTGATTTTGTTTGGCCAGTTTCAAGATGAAAACGTATTTTTATCTATTTTTCTAAAGCAYTGATTGAGGTCATTTCGCATACTGCAGCAGGAGGGCTGAACGTTCAGTATTTTCATGAGATAGATGAGAGGAAAGTTGATAAAATCTTGCTTGAATKACTTGGTCTGCTCCAAATTAATCCAACTGCAATGCAAAAATGGGACTGGGGGAAAAAATGTGCAAGACAAAACACGAAGTCTAATTGTTTTCACAAGCTCCATGTAGCACTGTCTTTCATCTTTTGTTTTGCACATTGTTTGGAATGTGCACTGCACTGCCACCAAATGCTGGGGTGGAGGAAACTAAGAACTGTTGTGGATTTTTTTTTACTTCCTTTTTTTAGTACTGCTCTGASTCTCTCTGTGTTGCTACTTGCCCTTGAGCTGCACAGAGAACTAAAGCAGCTGAAAAAGCCAAACAGTTTRATTCTGTACAACTTACCTGAGCAATGGCTGGTGCCAAGCATTTSCTACTCCCATCAGAAATGGCTGAAATACGGAATTTGTCAATCTTGATGAGACATTTGCTGTATCACTTGATTTTGAATATTTGATCTATTTTGTTGTTTTTTTTTTTAAAGTTTGTTTGGGCCACGTTAGTGTTTGAGTTACCTAAATAATTATTTTCTTTGTGTGTCTGTGTGGGAGGGAGGGAGTGTTGGTGCATTTTTTTCAGTACCTACCATTATTATCTATGTAAATCTGGAAGAGGGGTAGGGAAACAAATTTAGTGATCTAGGAACTCCTTTTCAGATGTGTCTCTGCTGATAGAGACTGGAGCAAAAAGGATAATTCCAGACAATTTTTAGTGATTCATGAAAAGCTATACTACAGAACGAAATACCTACACTTAGATCTTTAGTAGGAATATACAATATATAACATTTTCTCCCAGGGATGATCCTCTGTTTACTCGATCTATTTACCACTTTTTAAGTGATTACACCAGCAGCCATTTAACCCAAGCAGGGATGAGTTAAAATAATTATTATCATGGAATTTTCACATTTCTCAGCTCTTGAATATTTGGTTTCTCAATTAACAGGGTTTTTATTAGGGGAGMTAGAAATAGATGTGATAACCTAAGACAGCATCAGGATTGCTGTTTATCTATGAATTATTTGTGCTTCCATATCTACTAAGAGAGGCTACCAGCAAAAATCAGTAGTTCACTATCAGCTGGTTAATCAGAAATAATGCAGGCAGATACAGAATACATGTTTTCATTTCATTTTTTAAAAATAAAAATAGATTTAAACTGACTGGTAAGCCCCATACTTTTTAATTGGTATTGCATCATTTTAATACCATAATAAAATCGTTATAGCACAGAACCTTATGTGTAATACTTTTATCAGTAAGTGCCAAATCTGGGGCATCACTTAAGATGACCATGAATCTTTGTGTTTATATTTAAAAGACTAAAAAAAAAAGTCTAATCATAAATATAACTGCAGAGGTTCCTAAAGCATGACAGCAAATTTTTCTCTTTGCTCTCACGGCTTGCGTCACTGGTAGGGTTAAAAAGAGAAGTGGTTGTCTAGCAACACTGACATCTTTATTTCTTGTTTTGATAGTGCTAATCTATCAGCATCTGCAGCTAATGGGAACACATACTTTAGAATTTTTTTTACATCTCCATATAGAAAGCAAAATGCAATTTTAGTGGTAGGCAGGAAACTGAATTTGACCTTTGTTTTAAAGATATGGTGTTGTCATTTTAATATCACTTAGTAAGCACAGTAATTAATAATTAGTACATGTGCAGTAATTTAAAAAAGGTAACTAATAAAAATTGTGTTCTTTAGAAATAAATCCTGACTGTAGATTGACATAATTACTAATTCATAAATTATAGCAGGTATTAGCCTTTGTATTAATTTTTATATTGTTTGAAAAAATAAGGTGTTTTCAGGGGGTTTTTTTCCCCAGTTGATTTTATCAAGTGACAACTAGATTTAAAAGGTGATATTTTCTGCTGAATTAGTATTCTTTTCACTTCTCAGTCTCAGTAGASTGATTTGTCTCATGGCCAAATTTATTTAAAGCATAGGAACAGTAGGCTGAAATCATAAGGAATGTGAACTTGGAAATGGGAAATTTCAAGGTATTCATCTTAAACAAAGGACAAATTCTTAAATTTGGAAATGTGGAAGTGGTTCAGATGCTAAAGAAGGGAGAGGAGTGCATCAAAGGAGAGCTCTGATACAGTCAAAAGCTAAGGAGAATCAACAAGAGGTAGAGAAGATCTGGAAATATTAATGACTTGTGAATTGGATTCAGATGTGAATTCAGGTGTGGATGTTGTCATTAATTTGGAAGAAAGTCAGAGCTCCTTGGTGTTAGTCTTGCAAAGGGAGGAATCCGTCAGATATTATCAGTAAAACTCTTCAAAAACAGGCCAAAATGCAGTGGTTCTGTTCAGTGCTTGGTTCTTCTGCAATTGGAGAGTAGAGCACTCTAAATCCTAGGATAAAGGTGGGTTTTTTAGAGGTGATGGAATGATAGTTACTGTATTTCATTTTGAAGTACAGAATTTTGAAAACAAACAAAGGATAATAGCTGGGATYCTGGGTTTGATGAAAAGTTCTCCTTATTCAGCATTCTGCTTGTGACAACAGCCTGTGGAGGTAAGAAACATTACACATATATAAAAACCCATCTTAGGGATATTTTTCCTGCTTCTAGGAAGTAGTTTTGRGACATCTCAGATCAGAAGCTTTACATTAATATTTTTTATGGGTATTGTTGGATGTGTTTTCCTTTAGTTATTCTCCGTCCATTTTGGATCAATGTGTATTTTAGGCCTTGGTGCTGTCTGAACAAGGAGCTTCAAAAATGCTCTTCTGTGCATTCTTTAGTTCATTTTAGCCAGCTGCCTCACAATAACACTGATTTGCTTGTGTGTCTTGTATGATGAGAAATTGTAAATATTAATTTCCCACTTGCTTTCCTGGTATTGTTCATGATTTTACAGCTTTCTGTGACAGTTCCCAGTYATTAATTCCTTGGAAAATGCCCTTTTTGGGAGGCAAGCACAGTGCCATGGAGCCAGGGGAGGGTGTCTGCCTCACCCCAGCAGCTTGGGCATGGTGCACACRTCCATTTACAGCACAGAACAGATGGCCCAGGAATACATCTGTGGGGGGTCTTTAAAAAATGGAAATGACAATSTGGGACATTATTTATCCCATTTGAGGTGAGCAAGACCATCASAAGTACTTTATACATCATTAGAGGACTTGTTACTTGCAGTTGTTMACATTATGAGTATTCTTGGAGTAGTGCAAGGGTTTTTCTAATTCTTCTATGAAAAAGAATTCTCTTTTTGAAGACAGCATCATCACACATCAATTTTCTCAGATATTGAATTTAAGTCTCGCATAAATTTTTGTGAATCTTGGATAAATATTATCAGCCCTGGATAGATTCTTCAATAAACCTAATTGTTTTAGGACATCTTCCCTGAGATATATGTGAAAATGCAGGGGATTCTCAGCTGAGGCTTAGAAAGTCAGTTTCTTGTGTCTTTTACCTTGAGAATGTTCACGTCCTGCTTGTATTTGGTTGTGGAGGGACTTGTCCCACTCGGACGTGGCTCTGCAGTTTCAGCAGAACAGAATTTGAGCAGGGAGGGTCGAACCCTCCARCCCATCCCAGAGCACAGAGATGGTGTCAGGCTTTGGGAATTTGGGAGCACAGGAGTTAAGGGGCAGTAAAATAACTCAGATCAGGGCTGAATAGGCTAGATGGTGTTTGAGGCATGAGATGGGATCAAAAATGGTGGGAGTTCAAGGAATGAGGGATTCCTTTGCCTCGCTGACAGCCTGGGGCTCAGTATTTAAAACTCATACTAGAACCCAGTCCTGAATCCTGCAGACATGGGAGTGTGTAATTGATCTTTTCTTTTCATTGTTAACACCCTTTCAGACTGTTATGTCTTCCCATCCTGTCTCCATTTTCAGCTACCCGGCTTGATAAATATTTAATTATATAAATTTTCCATCATAAATCATTTCTTCCGTGCTCTAATCTGTTCTGCTGGTCTTTTCTTAACACACTGCAATTTGTCAGTCTTACAGCTAACATTATGTCCTSCACTGAATTATTTCTTGTAGTGCGTTCATGCCAAAAACTGTCCAAAGGTCAGGCCATTATCATTTCTGCAGCACATTGTCTTCATGGATTTTAGTCTGCAATTGCACTGAACCTGTGTTGGTTTTTGGTTTGGTTTTTTTTCAGCGTGGGAGTTTCTATCACCCACACTTCTCTTTTGTTGTATTTTCTAGATTTCTTCCACTCAGTGAATAGCCAGCCACATGTTGATTTCTACGTCCCTAGGTGTTTTTTATGTGCATTTTTCTAAATTGAAACTCATGCTGTCATTTTCTGCCCACTAGTGCCTCTGGCTCTGTCACTAACATTTCTCAGCTCTGACTGATATTCACAACTCTTTCTGATTTAGTATTGTCTGCAAATTGCACCAGAGCATTAGAAAGATATTTTTTAAAAGGCAGAGCTCATTAAAAAATTCTAGAAGACATTTTTCCCCAAACTGACTATGTTCTCATCAACTACCTTGTCTGTTGTCCCCAGAGGATATTATACATTGTGATATCAAAAATCAAATCTCACACTT
>NW_026623281.1:2426788-2474322 GCF_030028575.1 Malurus melanocephalus
TTTTTTTTTTTTTTTTTTTTCTTTTTAATAGTATTCTTCCTTGGTCTCTAAAGTACAAAGTTGAATAAATATGTGGCGTACATAAGAAAACCTGGCAAGAGATTTGTCTCTTTACAAGACTAAGGCTGAAAGTCACAGCCTATTTAAAGGGGTGATCTTCTTTAAAAGGAAATGGGGAAATTCTTCAAGGGAAGGAGAAAAGATGAAGCYTCCTAAGTTCTTCATGCTCAGAAAACTGTAACATGTTGTCCTCAGACATGTTTTGGAGAGCTGCAGCACTCCACTATGCTATTCCTGTGCAGTTCTAGTAAATTGGCTGTATTTCTCTGGCTGTCCTCCCAGGTGTCATGGGAAAATAAAACAGAAAATGAGAGATTGTGAGACTTCTCAGCTTGGTGCTCTGAGYGAGAGCACAGCACATGGTGGGTGAAAGTCATCTGGCTGGATCAGGAGCTGTTCCCAAAGGTGGCAGGATGGCTGTGCTGATCTGTAATTGATGCAGAGATGCTGTTTGGATGGGTGAGGTGGCCCTGCTGCTCAGCCCCTCTGGCTGTGACAACAGGAGCTGGCTGCTGGCCCTTCCAATGGGCCACTGCTGCTCTCTGGAGAGGATCATGGCAATGGTGCAAGGGACACAAGGAGCAGTGCTGCCATCCCAYTTCAGATTGCTGTTCCTGTGTCTAGGGAGCCTTTCAGCCCCCCAGGGCAGCTGCACACGCTCRTGTGAGGGAGGGGAAGGATGCCAAAAGCACCTGGCACTGAGGGATTGGCCCCAGGCTGCATCTCTCACCTTGCTGCCAGTTTGCCATTGGCTCAAAGGGTAACTGGGAAAGCGACAGAGATACCCCGGGTCTGCAAAGTGGCAGGGACACATGGTGACACAGGGAGGGAGCTGGCAGGATCAAAYGAGTTACCACAGCCCCCTGCAAGGGAGCTGAGACGGTGGACGAGGGCCAGATTCAGGGACAGGGCAGCTGGGAGCAAAAGCTTCCAATTTTCAGTGTGTCATTAAAGACACGAAATAAGTCTAACCATAGAAGGATCAGTTTTAGAGGAAATTTCCTTATCACAACAAAAGGCAGCCTAAATCCTCTGGTTCCTGCTCAAAGAGGTGCTTCACCACCAACCTGAGAGAGAGGTGCCTGGATCCACAAACTCTCAGTGTCTTCCTGTTGCAGTACATCTCATTGAAAACTTCAAATGTATTATCCATTGGTATAAGAAATCACAAATTAAGAAACTGATGTTCCAATGTGGAATTTGTATCCTGCAGTAAATTGGAATAAGAACAGGTGGAGTGGGAAATTGGAAAAAAAAAAAAAAAAACCACAAAAACCAGAAAACCCTCTTCAACAAGCCTTCAGCAWGCCCTCTTGTAGAAAACAATCTAGCTCATTATTTCCTTACTATTTTTAATTTCTTAGGGTTCTGCTGCCTTCTGTTCTCTTGCAAGGTTGTATCTAACAAAGAGCAAGCACAGAGCCAATGGAACAGCTTGTGCAGTTACTGCTACTGAGGCACTTTAATTCTTGGAATTGCCCCCTTTCCTGGGGCAGCCRTTTAAGGGACAGGTCTCCCACCAGGGGCACAAAATACTCTTCCAAGGAAATGCAAGCTAATTGCTTTCATTCTGCTTCAGAACCTCAGGGCCAGGGAAAAGGCAGTAGAAGAGTGATAACTGAGACACTGAAGTTTCATTGGCAGTTTGCTGTGATATGTGCAAGAATTCGGAGCAAGGTTCATAAAAGTAGAATTGTTCATCAAGTCTAATATCTTTAGTTTTAGTTTAAATATGGTTTAAGTTTATTCTGCTGAGGCACTACATAAGGAAGCAGATGCGTGAAAAATGTTGTTCTAGTGGGAAATCAGTGTTTCAGATAGTGGAACTGATTTTCACAAATGTGCTCCTGGGTCTTAACAAAATGTTTGCTGTAAATGGAAATTAAGCAATGTTCTCACTGATGTCAACTTGTTGACTTTTTTGTGGAGTTTCTTCACCGTCATAGATTTATGTCACAGCTTTTTTTTTGTCAAAATAGGATGGTGCCTTTGTTAGATGACTCATGTGCTGATTTGAGAAAGATTTTATTGTAGCCTTAAACAGTCTCAGGTCTAAGAGGATTTMTTGTATTTGGAATCTTGGAAGTGGTGTGGATTTTTATAGGATTGATATTTATTAGTTTTTGTTAAACATCCTGAGAGTGTATCCATTAAGAATGAAGCGGCAATGGCCAGTCTGAAAGAAATAACATACATACAATATGAAAGTCTCTATTCATTTTTTGGAATAAAAATAAGGAGCAAAAATTTTTACTAAAAAGTATTATTTAACAAGATTAGCTCATCCTCCTAGAATTTGCCATGTTTTCAGTGTTACAGTAGGCTGGATGCAAAGTACAGGTAACAAGATATTTCAGTACAATTCAAGAAAGCTACACTCGACCCTCTAATTTTTTTTGTATTCTAAGCCTCTGGAGCATTTTCTTKTAGAAAAATGCTTTGGTTAGAATTAAATCAGTCACATTATTGTACAGCACATTTTACTGGCTTTTAACTTGAATGTCCAATTAAATCTAATGGAATATAACTACTGAGAGAAAGATGACCTGCTATGAGATATTAATGGATTGACATGAACCAGTTCTGCTTCCCTCCCATTCTGCTGAAGGAGTTCTGTCTGTTGATATTTACAACAGGAGCCCTTGCAAGAAAGTTTGCTCTGTAGAAGAGTATTCAGTAAGGAAGTTTCCAGTGCTCAGGATTTGGCAGAAATGGCAGACTAGCTGGTCAYCCTCTTTCTGGGTCTTTTTTAACATCACTTTCAGTGTTACCTTTGTTTGTTCACACAGTCCATACAAAAAAATAATTATACAAAAACTAAACAGCCCTTGTCTCACTCCCAGCACTCTTGAGATCCTTTTGCAGTTTCCTGAGCTTTCATAGCACTGTTCTGATAGTTGCCTGAGTTCTGCAGAGATTTACATAAGATGTAGAAAGGTATAACGGGAAAAAAACTTACTGTTCCTTTGCTTCTCCCTCCCCCCATTTTCTTTTGTTCCGTGAGCCGTTTCCCCCAAATCTCACCCTTTTAGAGAAGCTAATTACTGCTCTTCACTGGCATGCATTAGCATTATGCTGTTGTCAGTCTGTCAGGTGCACTTAGTCAGGGTTTAATAGGCTTGCAGTGAGCTACAATTAAACTCTGGAATTAACATTTAAAGAGTGTTTACATGACTTTCTCTTCCCTTCCTCCCCCGCAGCAGTTTGCTTAAAGAGGCAAGCATTTTTCTGCTCTGCTTTAATTGTTATGTGAGGGAAATACTGRAGGAATCCATGAAGTTGACTTTCGTTTAAAATTTGAGCTCTATTTTTTGCAGCTCTTGGGAAACATTACAGTGCTATTTTTCGAACGAAAAATCGCAGCAGTTTAAAACCATGTGGTCAAATATAACTCTCGTAACCATSCTGACAAATGTCAGCAATTAAAAAGAGGAAGAGTTGTTGCTCATTCAGAATCTGTGTCATTTTCCACTGAGCCCTGAGAGGAGAAAGAAACTCTCTGGTGTTCTGGTCAGGAGGAAGAGGAGACTTGCATGTGCATGAATTATTGCTTTCTCTGTGGCCCCTGTGAGCTTCACTTTGCTGTCTGCAGATCGCAGTGCTTTGGTGTGTCACAAGTGAACTCATGTCGTGTTTGTATGGATTTAGACACTCTTTGTGCAGAGGGGCTTCTTTCCCGGTCAGGGAGGGATCCTTTTGCTGTATCAGTCCAGTCAGGGTCCTCTTGGCATTCACTTAGTCCAGTTTTGTTTCCTTAGTTGACTGAAAGCTCTTTCAGAGACCTCAAGACTCAAGAACGACCTGCACACTCCTGCTTCCTTTGCAGAAGTCACCTGTGGTCTGGAAGAACTTTAGGAATTTAATRTAGGTGCATATTTCATGCTATGAATGCTCCAGAGAGTCCTGGTGGGAAACCTCTTGGTAATGGGTCCAGAGGATTCAAAATTTTCAGTTGGGTAAATAAAAAAWGTTACACCTGTGTCAGTGCCCCCCRAGCTATTTTATCTTACTGCAGCTGAGGATGTGCCCCAGAGTGTGGGGGTTTTCTTCTCAGCTCAGGCATTGGATGGAAAAGAAGAATCTGTTGCCTTTCTTATAAATAATGACTTTGAAATTTAGCTCTTTAGTATCTATTTTAGCTTCTTTTTGACTAGACCATTTAAATTGGAATTTAACATCAAACAAATCTTTCAATTCAGATTTTTCATGTCTAAATCTTCCTGATCAGTTCTATTTCCTATGCTATAGAGAGGTCTGAAAAAAAATTGTTTTGCAATATTGAGAGGTGATGCTTGGAACRGGAATTACCCAAAATCAAATAATGCATGAGAGAGATGTGAGGGTTATGCAGTCAATATCTTCATCCTGAAGACAACAATGCTGTAACACAGAAGTGTTTTCATTCTCATCTGCTGTGACAGAAAAGGAAAAAACATAAACAACCCTTTTTTTTTCTTTGGTATGAGACTCTTCTGGCCATAAACAAGGGTGTTCTAGTGTGTAATTCTAGAGAAGTTTGCTTTCCTGACCTTAGCACGGTCCCATCCAAAATATTGCAGCTATGTAATTGTCTTAGCAGCACCAGCACAACACAGACTGCAGAGAGTGAGTRTGAGTCATGCTAAAGCCAGACATTGTGCAATTTGGCAGGAAAAAAATGACTGGGAAGAATATTTTGGATGAAATACTTTCTGACTTCTTAGCTTGAGGGCACRTAGCAGGTTATAGGGCAAATACCCTTTAGATAATGTTCTAAAAAGACGTGGAGAATTTTGAAAACACTGCACTGTAGGCCAGATGAATTTTAAAAAAAACTCAGGAGAAAATAATCCTATCATAATACTATGCCAATCTTTGAGTAATTCCTCTGCTTAGACAGAAGAGATACCTCTGTTTGTACTCCTTTTTAAAATGTTTTGCCTCATAAAAGAGACAAGGTTTGTGGTATTGGAAATCAATTAATGTGTGTTTATTCAGGAGCAGTATTCAATAGCAAGGTGTTCCTGCATGGTCTTGTTTATGTTGCTGAGCTTTGAGATGGAAGATCTCAACCCAGCAGGACTGAGCTTTGCAGTTTTCAGTGGGATGCTCAGCACATCTCTGGGAAGTCTCGTTCATTTTGCAGTGTCAGTGTTGCCACCAGACCATTGCCTTCCCTGGAAATGGGACCAAACTCCAGTGGAGCAAACTGACAGAGGCAGCAGCTTTATGTCACCTTTATTTTACCTTTATTTTATGGCAGCTTCATCCCCTCTGTACAGCAGGTTCAGCAGGCCCTAAACTTTSCTTGTACTGCCAGAATTTCAGTTGGGATTGTGACTGCAGGAGAATTTTTGTGGAGCTGAGTCTTTATATGTTCAAAGGCGAGAATTTAAAATATGTTTGGTGAATATGATTGCTTTCACCTCATGTGTCATAGAAAAGAACTTTTTTTAAAAAATGTTTTCAGAAAGTGCTGCATTTTCTTTGCTCCTTGCAGAGACTCAAACTTTTTTTTCAAAGTAGATGTGTCTGATTTTTTTTTTTTAATACTAAATGAGGTTCCTGTGAAAAGGAGGGAATCTAGTCTGGATTTAGAGTGGCAGGCTTTTTTTACACCTATAGCTGTTGAAATCATACTGTGAAAGGTCTTTTGGTATTAGTGATAATCTGTGTTAATTTTTTTTAAAAGTCTGTTCAGTTAACATTTCAAAAGGAAAGATGGTCAGTGGTGTTGAAAGCTGGTTTTGCTGTGAGCATTTTCCTTGAAACCCGAGACAGAAAAGGGATAAACCTGTTGTGGAGCTTGTTTTAGTGATTATCCAGCTGCCATGGCTTGATTATTCCTGATCTAAAACATCAGATCAGTGAAACACTGAAATATTTTAATGAGAGGAGGCACATCCCTTGTTGAGGGTGTTTAGACAGATTTGTAGCAGTAGGACAGATATTTGGGATGACTGCAAAGGCTGGTTGCCTGCAGCCAATCTCACTGAGCTCCTGAAATCCCGGTGTGAAAGTGGGTGAGGCATTAAAATGCTGGGTGATTAACAGCAAGGACAATTTGTGTTGGTGTATTGGGCTTAAATCATCCTACAACTTGTCACACTTTTCCTGAGTGAATTATCAGTGTTTGTCACTGSAGATACAGAGCCTGCAGATTTAGGAGAAGTCATTAACCATCTCCACTGCTCTGTGGGTTTTTGCATTGTCTCTTCTGCAGCAAAATCTCAATGTACAGTAACGTGATAATGGAGAYGTTGTGCCCAYGGATKTAGGAYAAAGCAAATAATTCTKCAATAAACCCCTTCCTGATCAGTARACCAGKGCTGTGWTCACTCAGGAGACAGAAAAGAATTGGAGTARTCAAGTCAGACATAGAGTAATAGTGGTGTACCTTGCCTTTCATGATTTTGCAAGGAAGAAGTTGTGCCTCATCTGTGGAGGGCTTCCTCTCCCCCCCTAAAAATACAAAAAAATTTAAAAGGAACTTTATAAAATAAATTAGGAAGGAGTTGTTGTCGGAAGTGCGTAGAAACAGAACTACTGTGTGCATTGATAGGAAATAAAAGAAGAATCTGTTTTTTCATCAGTATAATCTCTTCTCTCTACATGCAGTTCTGTGATAAATTTTTAGCAGGGGAACAAGTTAATTATGCTTTGGAAATAAAAATTAGATTTATAATATTCACACACTTTCACCTTTAATAAAACTTCTGGATTGATACACCAGCAACAACTCTTGGGGCTATGAGAGATTTAGGAGTTAATAAAAAGCCTATCAATTTTAATTCAAAATGACAGAATACATCCTGATTTATTGTGATGTGAAACATGATCTTCTCTATGATATGATATTCTCACCCTGAAGAATATTCTAATTTAATCWTAATTCTCTTATATTTCTAGTAATTAAATAACATCCCCTCAGCTACAAATAGAGCATTTTATGTACCAGATTTTCACTGCTTTATGTCTCCTTCTGAGCAGTTAGGAGCAGTTATAGTGCAAGAAGATGAGGCCTCAAAGTTCACTAAATCTGGAATATTATAACAAGAAACAAACTTATTTTTAAGAATGCAGTGTTTTAAAATAGTGCACACAGCAGAAACCTTCATTCTAGGAGGAGAATGGGATTTTTAAGGTTTGCCATGAGTATTCAGAGAAGGATTTTCTCTGTGGCCTGATGAAAGATGGAATGTTTTTCTTATCATTAGGTGCAAGCATTGTGACAGAAAAGATTAATCTTGGATAGAGAAGAATCCCCTGAATACCTGTGAATTTAGCTGGTGTGCTTGTCCCCTCAGTCTGTTATTTATTATTGTTGTTGTTATTATTATTATTATTATTATTATTATTATTATTATTACCCACCCTAATGGTCATTAAAAAGAAATGTCTGCCTGCCAGTCCTGCATGAGCAGGCCCTGAGTTAGGTAAAGGAGAGAGTCCTCGGTGATAACAATTTATCAGCTCAGGTGTTAATAATATTTCAATACAATGCTTAATCAGCCCTGATGGCTTCAAATCACACGCTCAGAAACGCTGCAGCACTTTGCTGCCAGCAGAAATCACCACTGCAGCAGCAAAGGACTCTGTGGTGAAGAGTTGAAACTCAGTTTTCAGAAGCTGCTGCTGATACTGAAGGAAGTAATAATTCAATTTGGCATTCTGCTGCAATATTGAGCTGGTGTTTGCAATAAGAAAAATCAACATGTGTGTATGTTTGTGTCTGTCTTCTATCCTCGGCAGATCAGAAATACAGAATRCATGCAAAGCTGCATCAGTCTATGGAGGCTTTATCTTGGGAGCTCTAACAGCACTTTATATTAAATTTAGTTCACTAATTTGTAGYTATCTGTTTAAGCTAAAATATCCTATCTTCTGTTCCTCTTTAGCTCATGTAATTCTGAAAGAAATATTCTGTTCTATATTGGACCATTCCCTCAGGGCATATAGGCACATTCTTCGCTCCCATGGTGAAATCTGTCGCTTTTGGACTGCTAGGGTGAGAAGAATCGAAGCATTGTCTCTTTTGATTGCCAAGGTCTTGCAATCTTTCTAAAGAGTGCACTATTCCCGAAATTTAATCAGTAGCTGATACTAAAATCAAGATATTACCATGGCTTCCAACTGCTATTTGAATATTTCAGCTTGAAATAATCATCTGTGGATTGGCGTGCTTTAATGGAGCAGAGAACATATTCTGTTATTGCCTAATCCATCCATCCTCACTTGCCAATTTTCTAAGCCTGTCCAAATCTATGTTTTATCTTTCTGGGAAGTAATTTGGTGGGTTGGCATTTACCTGCCTGACAGTGTAGGTTGGCAGTGTCCCTGGGAAATGTGTGTGCTCCAGCTGTGCACGGCCACCTCTGGAAATGAAGGTGGAACACGTGCAAAGGGCTGTCTTGCACAKCACATTCTGAAGAGAACTCTATACAGGACAGCATTCCAGTACTGCCGGTGTTCCCATGGATAGGGTTACTCACCCGAGGCCTGATTTTGCAAACAGGGTCCATTCAAGTAATTTTCTCGGATTGGTTTGTTTCTATTTGTATTTGCAGGCTTTTGCTGTCAGTGAGTTCCACCACAAAATCTCTTTTTCTCAACCTGCTCCATTTATCAAGATGCTTATATATTGTCCTTCCCTGCCTATCGGGTTTGAACTTTTTTCTTATTGCCTAATAAATAGCTTACCCTAAAACAGCAAAGTGGCATTTGGGAAGATAGTGCTCTTTTTATTGACAGCAAATTAAGGGTATATGATTTTTATTAGGAGAGTATTTGTCAGTGTTGCAATATCCCAGGGTTTGCCTTTTTTTCCTTCCCCTCTCTTGTTTCATTTACCTAGGGATAAAGTGGATGATCAGCCTTAACAAAGGGGTTTTTCTAATCAGAGTGTGTGATGAAAAATATCTCACACATGTATCTTTAGACACCTTGAAAATAATCTGCAGTTATAAAACTCCAGGGTTTCCTTGTCATTCCTTCTTAGCCCCTTTTANCAGGGTTTCCTTGTCATTCCTTCTTAGCCCCTTTTAGCTTTACTCTGGACACTCTCAAGTTTTTCCTTTCAACACACCGGTCTCACTTTGAAATGACACTGATACTACCTGGCAKTTAYTTTTATCCYRGTTGTATGACTTTAAGTAAAGCAARACGWAYCAGAAAATATTAAARTAAGGATTKTATTCCTGTTATTGAAGATAGTGAAATGTTTGCATCTTAGCAGTGTTTCCAGAGCAGGAACAGCAGCCTGGTTCCGGTTGCACTGGCTTGGTGCTGCTGCAATAAAGATGTAGGAGTTGTGCTCAGTACAGCCGATGGGAAAGCCTGTCCAGTGTGAGCTGATTGTGCTGGCAGGCACGCTTGCAAAAGGTCTGCTGGTGATTATTGCTAAACTGAAAAGGAYCCTGTTCTCAGGTTGGATGATTTACAGCTGGTAATTGTGCCATCTTTGCCATGCAGCCACATTGTCTGTCAGTGAACTAAAGACTGAGAGCTCATAGTGTGCCTGTGACAGAGCAGGGGCCTTATCACTGAATTCCAAGATCATTCCATTCTGAGCTGCCTTTATTGGACTCTTCTCTGTMCCATTACCAGGATATATTAGGACAAAGCAAATCTCCTCTAAGTAGACATTCAATTACTAGGCTTGCAATGTACTGCAATTTGGTGATGCATTCTGTGCTGGCTGGATTTAYAGGGCAATAAGCTGGTGCATGCTGATGAAGCTCACTGGGAGGCAGAGGTGTTTGTAGTGTGCTGTTTGGATTACGGCATTAAGCCATTTCTTGGGATAGGGATGGAAGGGAAAGCAGACTCGTTTTTATGGCGMTAAACGTTGCCATAAAGATGGTGCATCTTTTCTGCCATCCTGCTGTGCACCTTCTGAGGCACTTCACAGTCCCAATCTATCACATTGCAGAAAACTGGATTTTATTARGGAATTTAATTGGATTGGTCTTACATGAAGAAGTATTAGGAGAAGTCCTTTATCTGGTAAATGTTCAAAATTTTATAAATGTTAAAATTTAATTTTTTTTTTGCAAACTGCTTGACTGGTGAAAAATGTAGATTTTTCCCATTGAAGATTACAACTCTTTTTTCGAGTCTGTTTGAATAAATGGARTTTCTTCAAGTGAGTGACTATAATGCAGTCATTTCTGGGCATTTTACTTTCTGCTTATGATTACATTAATAACATTTCTAGCTTTGCTGAATACACAGWTGGATTAAGTTTTGTTACTCTGATTCCTCATCTGAGCTGTGTKACTAGCTGATCTGTGATGGGGAATTTTATTAACCAGTGTAAGCCAATGATGTGACAGATTAAAATACAATTGATTAATTGATTAAAAAATAGCTGCTTGTAAGTAAATAGTGACATGTTATGACAAAAGAGTGGAGATTATCTCTTGCATTAGCATTGCAAGAATACAGCCCTTATGAATTTAAAGTTCTTGCTTATGTAATTAAGTAATTATCTCAGTGACTCTCTTGAAGAAAAGTACAAAAGAAAACATGCTGTATATGAAAAGAACAATGAATATTTTAATAGTTACATTAATACCAGAGGGAACCCTCAGGGATTTTTCTCTTGGTGGGTAATTGACAGTAATACAGATTTTAATTTATGTCTTGACTTTTTTCTTCCCCGTTTCAAAACTGAGCTTGCTGTTCTTTATCTCTTCAGGTTTCTTTATAGGAAATAAACTGATGATTTTCTGAAGGAAAAGGCCCARCTAGGTGTGCTTTTGCCCGTGTTTCCTTCACTAGAATAAACTCTCATGTTCAGTAAGGTCCCACTGTTCTTCTGCAGTGCACTGCTTTTTGCAGTGAATTCAGGCCATGAACCGACAGCTTCTGCACATTTTTAAAGCTCTGTGGTTAGAGCTACTTTCTTGATCGCTTTTCTTAACGCAGAGCATGAAAAGATACGATTCTGTAAAACACAGCAGAGCATTCTCAGGGCTTGTCAAACGAGCCCAGGAGCAAACTTGACCCTCCTAGGAAAGCACGGGCTCGCTGCTCACAGGCAGAGCTAACACATCTGATGTACAGGGGCACACGGGTACCTGCATGTCTAGAGAGTGATCTGAAAGGGAGAGGAGCTAGGTGTAAATCTGATTGGATTCCAGAATTTCACACTGGAATCTAAATTTTATCATGTACCCTTTTTAACTTGTGATGCACACACCATGCAGCTCTGGTGGTTTGTGGCAGGCAGTATTTCCTTGACAACGTATTTCACGCACCAGCATTGCTTCGTCATTCTGGARAAGGGTTTTCTTGTCCTCGGTGTGATGGTGTGTTTACCCAAAGCATCATCACGGTGGTGAAATTCAGATGTTTTCTTTATGGCTGTATCTGGTGTGGGAGGCCCAGGAGCCCCCAGGGAAAMATCCCTGGGGTGGTTCAGCAGCAATGGAGCCTCAAACCAGTCTCTCCATAAAGCAGGTCCTGATGGCTTCTCAGGCAACCTTTTCCAAACGTGGCAAGCCTTGGCTCTCCCTCAAGCTGCAGAACTTTTTGATTTTCCAGTTCACTCAATRAAAACCTCACAATTTAGTGAGCACATATTAGATTAGAGCTGATGTTGTGTGTAAATAACACACCAAGGAACTGAGAGTGGGGAATCCCATCAGATTTCTCCTATGGGTAAGGTCATTTCTTTACCCTCAGGTTTTTATTTSATAAAGAAATTTGTCCCAGGATGGGAGGAATCCTTCCTGTCTACAGAAACCTGACTCAGCCCTGCTGCTGGATGCTGAAATTAAAGAAACCATGGGGGCTTATTCTTGTTTCATGAGTRACCCTTCTTTATTCTTGTTTCCCAAGGATAGGCATAATGCTTTTCTATTCTGGAGATGCTTTTCAGAGTAGGGAGGAAAATACTTGCATGTATCCAACTTTTTCTGTTTTTTCTACATTTTCACAATRAATACAATGAAAAATTGCAATATTTCTTTATTCCGAGACAGCTGCCTATAAATTTTTGCCTTATGAAATGTAAAGTCTGGAAAAGTGAGGTTGGAAAMTGGAACTGCATGTTTTTGTTTCCAAATCTCTAGTGTCAAGTCTTAATACTCCATGTAGAACCCTCATTACTATCMCTATCAAAAGGTCACGATGTGAAATAAATTTTAAAAACAGTAAGGAATTTCCTAAAACACCTGATGTAGTCAAGGTGCAGTGTCTTGCAGAAGCTGTCTTGCCAGTTCTCCTGGAAGACAAAAGTGTTTATGGATGAAAGCCATAGCTCTGCTCACAGTTGGTTTTATGTGGCTTTTCAGGGATTTATGCTGGCTGGCATCTTTTCAAGACAGGATGCCTTTGTGGTACAAGAGCTGTGTAGTACTGCAGGACAGAAGTGCTTTCTGGTCTATTTTTAGCTGTATTAAATCTCAAGCAATAATCCAAAATGCTGAATTTATGGAAATGGTTTTGCTTCCAAAGTTTCTTGCCCTTCCTTTCTGTTTCCCCTTCTCCCTCTCCCTGCTTCCTCCCCCAAGTGCTTGACATCAGCATTTTTAGAGCCCAGTTAATTAGTGTTTGGTGAATGTAGCCAGAATTYGTGTTGCACAATTTTATAAGAAGAATTTCCTTGAGATATTTTTGTCTGCTATTGCAAATATACAAAATGGTCCCAAATGTCGCACTCRGTTTTATTCTCCTCTCCAGATTGTTCTGTATAACAAATGCAGAATCAAAGTTTCTTTCATTGCTTTCTAGATGGATAATCAGCACTTTTCAGCTGAGTTATCACATCAAAAGCAGGTGAGGCACTAGAGCATGTGAAAATAATTTCAAGGAAGGATACTGTTCTGTTCAGTGGTTTGTCTAAATTATAGATTAAATTTTCCCTTCAAGARACAGAGGTATGTCTTGAAATTTTAGGCTATAATTTATTTCCTCTTTCCTCTCCAACAGTAATGACTATATATTGATAATTTTCTGCCTAAGATAAACAGGCTTTTCACTGAAATAGATGAAAATTTTGTTTTGGTCTTGGCAAGCCCCATAATTTTAGCAACATGTTTATTAATGTCCTCATATCCAAGGGTGGGGAGTGCTTGTGCAGCAAAGGGTACAGATACCAACTGTACACTCTGTCTTATCATCTCTCTTCTGATAAAACAAAGGTCCTGCAGTGTGAACCTCTAAAACCAAAAGAGAACCAAACACTTGAGTGGGCACTGAGACACAGCTACAGTGCTTTCACTGATCAACACCAGTGATAATCTCATAAAAAGCTCTGTATGTTAGGCCCCATCCAGTAGTTTTGGAATTTTGCTGCTGTTTTTGAAAGGATGCCAATGTTGCATTCTTACACTGAAAGCAAAGCAGCCAGGTGAGCCATCTGAAAAGGGAGCACCCCTTTGGCTTAGGTTTTAGCACATTAATGTGCTCTCTTAAACTCATTGCCAAGTAGGTTGAGATAGAGCTCATAATTCAATGCTGCTGATTGAATTATGAATTTTTGATCACTAGAGTTCTTAGATGCAAAAATTAATAGAAGCACCTCTAGTGGGATGAGTAAAGATGATGAGAACAAGGCTTTTGTCAGCTTTCCCTTCACATTAGGTATCTGTTAGAAAAAAACAGAGCAGAGGCACCGTAAAAGATGCCTACAACCAACAGAAGTTTATATCACAGAGAAACCTTATGCTTCACTTTGATTAATGTGTGCATTCCAAGCAGAAATTTCTGTGGCAGAAAAACTGTTCTTCGTTTGAATTCACGATATAATTCCCAGCAGAAGAACAGCAGGGAAGAGGAACAAAAGAATGGGTTTTTAAATGAAATCCTTTACTAAACTTTTATAACAGAAGTGAATGGCTATTCTGTCTGTGTTTTTATCATTCCACAGGATCATGTTTCACCATGCAAGCCAAGGATGTGGATGCATAAATTCACTTTCTAAGTGAATTTGCCTTGTCCTCTGGTGTGTCAAAAGTTAATGTGAAGAGAAATGGGAAATGCTGCGTGTAGGAGAGGGATGCTGCTTTCTCAGAAACCCTTGTGTATCAGAGGGTCTCACAACAGGGCAGCAATGGACACAGCAGGATGGGAAACAGGATTTTATAAAGTAGAAATCTTAATTTATGGTGATTTTCTTTGTAGAAAGGATGAGTGTGTGCAAAAGGGGTCAAATCATCCCCACCAAATTGGGAAAGGGTGGGAGTAGGGAAGGGAAATAGGAAGAGCATGCACAGGGCATGTCCATGATGGTGTGTAACAAAATTAACCCTGGCAATGCATCCTGCACTCCCCAAGTGTGTGGTGGGATTGAGCAGCATCCAGGCAGTGTGTCCTGGGTCACCTCACAGAGTGCCACTCTACTGCTTAGCAATTAGGATTTCTCAGAAACCCTGTTTCGGTAAACACCACGATCAAAGACAACTTGTTTACAAGGAAATTGCACAAAATTTGAGTATAACCGGCACAGAAATTGTTCATGGCTGCAAATCTGTGTCAAAACCAAAATTGCTTGCATTGAAGAGGGAGAAGYGTGACACAATTGTAAATAGTGTGAAGAGGTAAGAAAATTGGAAAACTAGGATACTCCGCTCAAAGGTGTGAAAATGACAGAAGTATAAATGCCATCCACAGCTTGTAAAGTGCATGTAAGTGCTTTCTTGTCACTTTGCTAATTGCTTCAGAGGAGCCTTGATGTTGCAGCTGTGGCAGCAAGTAAATACGTGCCTGTTGGTACCTGAGAATGAAACTTCATTCTYTCAGCTGGAAAGAAACTGAATCTTTCTTTTTGCTTCATTTTGTATGGTAAATTATATCTTGTATCAACAAGTTAATATTCTCAGTCTCTATATTYATCAAGATGTTTGTGCTTCATTAACTCCATGAGGGTACAGTCAGGAGCTAAAATAGCCTCGTGTTTTACCTGTYAGTGCATTTTCATGCCCCTGTCCCAACCCAGATAAAGTGGATTAATAGCAGACTATGCCAGCTCAGGAAGTGCAATCTTACCTTTTTAGACAGATTTTTAAAGYGTGTTTTCCTTATTGGAGCCCAAAGGTGTTGACTTCACTGCAAAGGGAGAAACCAGACTGTGTTTTTAATGTGGGTCCCCTGTACCAGTTTACCTATGAATCACTAAAAGAGCTCTTTGTTTTATACCAAGAAAGTGATTTTGCTCTGGACTTCACTAATTTCACATTTGAAATCCTCATGGCGAAAGAGTTAGGAACTAATTTCAGACAAAGAAAATGACAAAAACCTGCAAAAAGACAAAACCTACTTACTCTCATGCTTCCAGGTCTGTGCTTCCTTTTTGGTAATTAACAGCTGTGAAAATCGGCTTGTGGTGGGCAGGAGTGATGCACCAATTTGTATTATTTAAAATTCTGCTCTCAGTGTCACGCAGCCATCCAAGAGGAACTGTTCCTCTTGGGCCACGGGTAAGAGCTGCAGTTCCTCAGACCCCAGGACCTTGAGTTTCTGCTTGGATGAGATTTTAAAAAATATTGTCCAGGTGTGGAAAAGAAAATCTAAACAGAATTAAGAAACAAGGAATGACTTTTTTTTTTTTTTTTTTTTTTTTTTTTTTTTTTTTTTTAATTTTTTTTTTTTTTTTTTTTTTTTCAAATGCAATCTTATGACAGTTGTATGGCCTCAGATCTCAGGTTTGTAAAAAAAGACTTAATTTTCCACTTATTCTGGCACATATTGTCAAGTATGAATTCTATTGCAGCACGTTATTTTGTGGGTATTTTCTGTTCTTTTCTTAGTCATACACTTTAAAGTCTGCGCTCTATTAGATGCTTGTTAAATCTTCAGTAAAAAGCTTTTTAAGAGTTTACCACAACATAATTGTCAGAGTTTAAAATAACATTTGAGTTTAGGGTTTTTAAAAGCCAGAATAACAAAGAAATAATACTGAAATTATTAAAAAAGAAATGTGGAAGGAAGGTAGATTTCCAGTTTTCCTTGCAAGGTTCTGGCAATCTGTTTTTGCAGGTGATTCAAGTAGCCATACTGGAGAGCATTTTGCTTCACATACAGTGTGTAAATGTCCATGAGTTTATGTTCTGACCCTTTATCTCCCCTGTACCCTATGGAAAATGAGTATTTGCTGTAGGGGAGTGCTTTTCTGGGGCCTCAAGGTTTTGAGGTTGAACGGGATTGGGCACRTTGTCTGCTCATCTCTTAGTCCCTCGTGCTTTCTGTCAACCTGCCCATTCATACTGAATTAGATCTGCTTTCACATGAAGATTGAGTTACACTGATTAGGATCAATCACCTGTAATTGATRACTGTGTTGGATTTTGCTGTTTCTGACAAAATTATTTCGTTAAAGATGCCGAATTTGTACTGTAAGCTTGAAGTGAMTTATAGCTGCCTTTGTTTAATTACAGTTGTTAGCCTGTTTGCCATTCCAGCTGCTCTTTAAAAAACTTCTGTTGTGAGTTTGCAGTCTTGCAGGCARAAGTGTATTGTTCCTGTAAGCATTTAGAGGATATTTGATGGAGGATTACGTGACCAGCATTAGAAGGAACATRCAGCACTGTGAGAACTTACAGTGCAATGTGTGACCCAAAGATAAAATGGTAAACCAGCAGCCAAAGTTCATCTGGGGGGTTTKGTAAGCAAATATCCCCACTAGTGAAATAGGATCGTTTTTCATAGCACTTTCCTTTCCCCTTTGGGACCTGCTCAGGCATCAYGCTGTTTCTGAATTATTAAATTAGGTCTTCCTTGATCATCCAAAGGTCACGGTGCCTAATGTGTGTTAATGTGATGGAAGTGTCAGGCACAATTAATTTCAGCAGTAAAACATGGGTTTATAGTCCTAAATGCAATAAATTAACGTGTGCTGAGGACTGCTGCGGTCAGGGAAATTTCTGCACCATTAAGGTTTGATGAGGAAGTTCATGTCCTCCTTGGCTGGGAAGGGAGAGCACTGGGTAGGAGGAGGCGGGATGTGCTTCACCTCTGTGATTACTGTTGCTCCTCATTTCAGGGGTTGTGCATCAAATTCAATCAAATAACCTCAAAATTCTGCTTTCCTTCCCTGGTAAAGCCAGGCAGCAGGGTTTTACACTGTTTGCATATTCTCCTAGCTGGTATCTTTGTGCTGAGAGCATTCCAAGGCACATTTTAGGCATCAAAACATCTTTAATCTCGACTCTGGGAAGAGCACATGCTGTCAGAAACAGATCTGTTCTGTACAGCTTGCTRCTGAATTTCAAACTCCTGCCATGAAAACCTCAGGTATAGATACCCACTCCTGTCATCCACAGCTAACCCAGGSGGGAGTAATAAAACTGACTAAATTGGCATGCTCTGTAATCTGTCTAATGGAGCAAGATATTACAATTAACTGTAAATGCACCCAYTTCCTGTCTGCCAGCAGGAGGAATAAAACCACCCCACCAGCATGATAAGATAGCAGCAGATAAGCAGAGAGAGATGGATCCATTTTAATTGAAACTTCTGGTAACTTTGCTATTGGAAGACAAAAAAGCAATGTCCAACTGTGGTAAATATCACTGATAAACCAAAGATCTCATTTATATTTGCAATATGTCCTGAATTGTTGAAAATTTGGGACAATGTATACAGAAACAAGTGCTTTCAGTAGCAAGGAAGTAAACAATTTTCCCTTMTGAAAAGTGATCCTTCTGGGAAAAATATTCCCCTCCTAAGTGGCCATTCAATGTTTTTAATAGTCCTGTATTATTCATGGGGAATAATTTCTCATGAGTTGTGGTTTCATAATGGAAAAAGAGGCTTCCTCTTCTCTGGGAAGAAGGAAGAGACTGTGCAAATCTGTTTGCACATAAAGGAAGTTGGCCAGATTTGGATGTCTGGCTTCCTCTGACAGAGAAATTCTCTTTGGCTGAGTACAAAAATGGAAACCTTGAATAAAAACCTTCAAATGTGAAAGTCTGTGAGGAGCAGAATTCTCACTCAAGCTGAAAGGTTCTCATTTCAGTGTCATGCAGTTTTCCAGGGAAATCTGCTCAAATATACTGATGGCACAAGCAATGGGAGGCGTATCCAATTTTGAGGCAGACAAAGATTCCTAGAAAAAGTAGAGAGCAGTAGACAAATCAGAAGAGTGAGGCTGAAAAAGAGTAAATGCCATGGTGGTCTCTTTGGAAGCAGTTAATCAAGTGTGTAAATAAAAACTCAGAGAGTGCTGATTAGGGGATGGAAATGAAGAATTGATGGATGGGCAGGTGTAGTTTAGGATGAGCACCAAATTGAACTTGACTGTAAGAGTCAATAGTGCCATGAACTGTGGTGTTATAGTGTATAAACAGAAGAATTTGTGTAGGAGGGCTGTTCCACTGGGCTTAAAGTACACCTAGAACAYCTCTGCACTTGTAAAAATAATTCAAATGGCTGTTAGAGCAACAAGGAAAATCAAACCTGAAAGCAAAGTAACAAAAGCCCCTTTTCTCTCTTTTGTGCAAAGAGTGCCTGGCACACTGCTGCCATAATATAAAGTCAGAAAACAAGATGTGGAAAGTCATCCAGTAGGATGAGGTCGTGCTATTTGAAAARGACAGTGTTTATTCCTTTTTCATCCAAAAAAAAGAATAAAGCTTCCAGAATCTGATGCTTTCCTTGACGTTTTTATAATATTGAGTTCTAACTTTTGGCTTTTAGYTACAGCAAAAAGCAATCTGAATACAGAACAAACAGTAAGGTCATGGTACGCTGGCAACAAGGACGTTAAACAAGCTCTTCAAAAGTTATCATTARCAGCACATGTTCAAGGCAAATCTTGCATAATTTCAACAGTGATCTGTTTTTTAACAAAACCAATATTTGAAAAAATGGAGTTTCTTTCCAAAACATGTCAAACTATTTGTTTATAGATAAAATATTTGCTGTGGAAAAACTTGAATTTGTATTTTGACTAGAAATACAGAATGTATTCTGGTAGGATATTTATCTCCATGCTACGTGGCAGATCTCACTAGATTTCTTTTGTAAATCTCTTTTGGTTTGTGGATGTTGGTTTTGGTTTTTGATTTTTTTTTTCCCCTCACATTGATACTTAATGTATTTATGAAAAAAAAAAGAAAAATACCTATGTAAATCATAATAAAGTCCTAAGACTACAAAGGTACTTCAACAAGTAAACACCTTAATGGTTTTAATATGTTAATTTTTTTTTAATGTGAGGATTTGAAGTTAAGGATAAGCACCAGGTGATTTGCAATATCAAGGCCATGTTAGAGATATTATCTGAACTGATTTGTTATTAGGGATTTAGCTCTGTTGGGTGGGGGGTGTTATGTCCTATATGTCAGTTGGATTGTGCACAGTGTTCATCAGTGCCATCCTCTTTAGGAGATTGGCACCCATTTATAAAGTTCTTTACTGATTAGTGCTTAGTGAAATTTTATTTTCACAAGGTGAAATCTCTGCCCTGCTGAGTCAAACTGTAAATTACCCAAACCCTCTTTTCAATTCTGTGACGAAATTCCTGACCGTTTGTGCTTTCCCTTTGTGTTTTTGCTTTGAGCTGCCTTGTTACCTTCTCAGGAGACAAGAGTTTGTTAAATTTGCTGGAGGCATTTTTGATCTTAACGTGAAGTTTCCTTCCAGACCCACAGACTGTTTATGAGAGGGTAATGAAGCCTAAAGGAAAATGTAAAGCTTATTGTCTGTAGGCTGAGAGATTATCTTGCAGCTGTCCAGCATAACTGGAACATGTTAAGAAATTTAKCAGTCAAAAGAAGTTGCCATCTGTTTGCCTAAAACTGTGCCCTTGTTCTTGTG
Organism: Malurus melanocephalus; assembly: GCF_030028575.1. Taxonomy (NCBI): domain Eukaryota; kingdom Metazoa; phylum Chordata; class Aves; order Passeriformes; family Maluridae; genus Malurus; species Malurus melanocephalus. Next base: position 2,446,592 of record NW_026623281.1, read on the forward strand.
GCATCTTATAAAATGGATCCCTTCATCTCTCTCAACTTAATGGGAACTGTACAGAAAAAAAATTGCACTCTGATGATGCTTTTACCTATCAGAGAAACCTTTCCTAGTGGAAGTTTACCTGATTCTGCAGTACTGTGTGTTTCCAATCCCAGGCTGCAGGCTGGCCCCGGGATGCTCAAAACTTGGCTAAGATTTGTGCCAAGCTTCAAAAAAAAAGCTTTTTAGGAAATCTGCCCAGATTTCCTCAAAGATGCTCCCATGTCCACTTTACTATCTTGACTTCCATCTTTTTGTGATGAAGTTGAATTCAARCAGCCTTGCTGATCTGGAATTCATTAGGTGAGGTTTCTTGGTTTCCCCTCTCCAGATGGGATATTTTTTGTGGTGTTGGGTGTCTCCAAACCCTGCTAGCTGTTCATACGGCAGAATGAGCTCTCTGAAGCMATCTCACTGCCCTCAGCCCCGTGTGTGCTGCACAACAACAGAASCAATCTTTTTATTGCTTCTAAGAAATCGGGATTGCAAACAGCAACTTAAGACTGAAAGGAAAAAAAAAAAATCAGAAAACCAACAGACTGTAGGTTTGAGTGAGGCACAGCAAGAATTTCTAAGTCTGCTCCTCTTASGGCTGTATTTTGGCACTCTGACTCTTGGCCAGCATATGTCCCTGTTCAGCAGAAGGAATCATTCAAGCAATCTGTGCTAAGACTTGTCAAAGTCTAAATTAAAATGTGGCTATCTTATCCTGGTGCTATATATATTTTTTTTTTTTGTCTTAGGCTTTTAGAGACTGTTTCCTGCTAGCAAATTAGAGGGCGAGGAAGCATTCATTTTGGTGATAATTGAGATTATTGATTACATCTTTTACATCTTGTGCATCTTTTCCTCTATGAAATGAGCGGGGTTTTATCATTTATGTGTCAAGGGAAAAAGAAGCCGGTGATAAGATGGCTTCCAAAAAAGGACAGTCCCTCTAGAGCAATGGTCTTTAGAGACAAAATTCTTCTCTTTTTAATTAGTTGCATTTATGATCATGATTTTGTTGTGTCTCTTGATCTGCAGAACCTCACAGAATGGTATCAGAATTTTGTCCCGTGGCTCCTGSCTGCATTGCGTTTTATTGCAATCACCTTCATTATAAGAAAACCTCTTAATTATGCTCCAAATGCTTTGAAGTTGAGAACAGTGCTGTAATGAGTCAAAATGTATATATGGTATTTTCCCAAATGGCACAAAAGTGAAAAGTACAAGGCRGTGTAGGAACATACACTGCTGTGGAGCTTGAAGAGTTGAGTTATTTTGGGAAGCAGAACTGTTGAGTGGAATTCAGAGCTCATAAATTAACCTCCCTGTGCTGCAGCTGACTGCTTCAGTTACCTTAGGGAATGCCCTTATTCTTCTTACACATTCTCGCCTTTGATAAAATAAGAATAATGTGACCTCAGAGAGGCACAGTGAGGTTAAATCATATCTTCACTAAGTGCTTGGGGATCCCCTAAGGAAGGGTGTGTATAAATGTGATTATTTACTTTTTCATCCTTTTAATCTTTTGAAGTGCGTGAGTGTTGCTAAATTGTGTCAGTTTAGAAGCATTTATGTGCAGTGAAAATTACAGATACATTCTTCTATGTAGCAGCATTAATGATGTTTTTGAGACTGCAGTTCTAAGGGAATTGGGCAAAATTTAGGGTTGCAGGTGTAGTGATAGCTATCACAGAATATCTGTGACAGAATTTCAAAYACAATCCCTGAGGAGAGGTGCACGGGGTCTTCAAAGAGCTTTAGGAACGAATACGGCAAGCTGGTCTGCTTTGTTCACCTGGTTTCYTACATTTATTCTTTGATCTTTTAATGTGCAAGGATTGGTATTTTAGTCCTAAATGCACTTTGGATTGAATTTGATTTTTAAGCTTGAAAAGTAAATTACTTGAAAGCGAGCTCGTGGTTTTGTTGGTTTGGGGAGGGGCAGATGAGAGGGGGCAACTGAACGTAAAAACTGTTTTCAGGAAATACATGTGAGMTGCTCCGAAGCTGGCCATTACAAAAATCCTCACATTAGCCTAGYAGGAAGTGCTCCCTGTCGTTCAGAAAATTGCAACTTTTAAAAAGCACTCTGGCCTCCGAAAGCGACCGTAATAGCCAGCGCTGAGAGATGGCATTAAACACACAGGCAGGGAGCCTGGCTGGGATGCTCTGCTCCCGTCACCAGCTCTGTCCCTGCATTTCTGCCGGGAGGATTGCTCCAGCTCTCCAGAAGGAATCCTGGCTCCCGGTGCCGCMGCTTGTCACAAGATGTGGCACAAAAGCGTGGCGGATTGCGAGCCCGCAGCCTGTGAATGTGTCACCCTGGAAACCGCTCGCACCTGCAGCACTGACTCATGAGAGCCAGGAGATGCAGGGGATTTTTCTGTCTTCTGAGCATCAGAAATTCTTCACAGACAAAGCCACAGAGAAGAGCTTTATTTTGGCCTTCCAGCTGCTGGGTGGGCATGACCAAGGGCAGCTGCTCTGTCCCACTGCAGACCTTTGCACTGTTCCGGGGGGGTCATCATTGTGTCTGTCCATGATGTGCAGGAAAACAAGACAGAATCTGTCAGCAACAACAGCATTTCATTTTCAAGCTTGTCAGGCACTTGTTAACCGCCCCCCCCATTATTGCAGTTTGAGAAAGTCACCTCTCAGAAGTAAAACATATCATAAAATTGAGTGCTGCACCAATATTGATAAACTTTTTATTCTGCAGGTATCATTCTAATCAGAATGGTATTTCTGCTCTTACAAAGGCCATTTGATTTGAGGAGCAGGTGCTTATAAATTGGATAGCTTCAGTGCCTTTAGAGTGGAACAGACAATTAACACCAGCTGAAGAGTTGTTCTTGAAAGTTTTACAAACAAGATATCGCTCTTTTGTAGCACCTTTCATCCGTGTCTCCCAGTGATTTGCTAACATTAAGTCTCATAGCACCCCTCTGATGTATGTAAGTGTTGTTAGTCTTAGAAATGTGTGAAATATTCATGACAAAATTGGAGGCATTCAGAGTTTACCTACCTCACAAAATCAAAGCTATTAAGGAAATGCAAAGTTATTTGAGGTTATCTGCATTGGAAAATTGGTCTTTTTCCTCTCTTTGCCTATATCTGTTCACAGAAAAACATCTATAATGTTTGTGCATAGTGTCCTTGTTATTGTTCCAATTTTCCTTAGGAGTGATTGGTTTTCTTTCCCATAGATATGTTTTAGCTATTTTTACATAAAATACATATTGCTGTATTTTAATTCTTTGCACTTTCTTGCTAGCCAGTTCTAAATAGCTGTCCACTGTGAAAGGAAACCAGGTGGGTGTCTCCTGTCCTTGAGAAAACTGTGACTTTGGGTAGAATTTATCTGGGCAGATTTATTGTGTAACTGTAATGGGAGATAGAAGCTGTATAGGAGGGGAACTTGTTGTTTGATTCCACCATAACCATAAAGGATTTTCCTCTATACCACTGTGGCTATGTCAGCCTTAGTAGTTGAGATGAATATTGGGATTTTGAGGTGAATTTCCTCTCCCCGCACTTTAGTTCATATCACAGAGAAGTCACAAACTCAAAACTGGTATTCCTTTGGGATAAAACTGAACAAAAAGATGCACTCCTGTCACAAGTGGACCATCAGGTCACAGAGCATGGGACTTGGAGCAGCTGTTTTGTGTCCTAGAGCCCCTCCTCTTGCCCTGCACTAATGGGGACCAACACCACGAGTCCAAAATAGGCCCTTCTCTGCCAAACTTTGTCTCAGCTCCCTGATATCTTTGAGGATAGCCAGAGTTTAAAGAACCAATTCAGCGTTTTTTTGGGTCTCCTTCACCCTGTGGTAGGGAGGGGATGTCAGACTGATTTGAGTGACCTAATTTATTTTCTGCACTATTTTATTTTTTAATATGCTTGGCTTGCGTAGGAGTCCGATTTGTTTACTCTCTGTGCCATTTAAGTACTGATTTGTTGGTTAGGTTTAGTAAGTAGTTAAGTTTGTTCCCTTTAAAACTAGTTTGTAGTGTGGCTCTAAAATAGTTTGGGTTTTGCTGGGCTGACAATGCTGTGGCTAAACTGGACGTGTTTTCCAGTTTGATATCGGTTTTGAGTATAATTGAGCAAGCAGCAGGAAGGGGGAGTAATGGCTACTGAGAAAAAGGTTTTGTTGGAGGGTTAGGAGTGTTCACGTTATCTGCAGGCCTGGGGTCTCACAAGTGTGCAGCAAAGGGGACTACAGTGAAACAAAAATCCAAGATAGGGAATGATCCATTGCTTCCTGTGCCGGCTGCAATCCACGTAATTTATCACAACTGTCCCGGGGAACTTTGCTCACTGTGTTAGGGTCACACCCTCTGTTTCAGAAAGCAGTGCTTTGGAGACTCTTCTTTAGGAATAGCTGACTTTCCTAATGAAAATTGTTTAAGAAGAAAAGAAGCTGTGATCATTTCTATTTTCAGGATGTTTTGCACTGGATAAATGTTTTAAGCTAGGGAATGTCCCTTTAATGCGCTATTTTATTCACCTGCTCTGATAAAACTTTGACGATGGAAGGTTGAATAAGTGTGCAGARCACTGAAACAAAACTCAAAAATAACAGGAAAAAGTACAGAATTTTAGTAGACTATTCTACTGTGTAGCTCACTGTCAAAAGGAACCTCCCTACCCACACACACRTCACAAAGTAAATAGTTTGATTGTTATTTTGATTTGCTTTCTGTTAATAGTTTGTGATAATGAAATTTCACATCATCAGGCAGATTTACATTAGCTGTGGACAGCAGAGGAGGAAAGGAGGCTCTSTAGCTGTGTGGACTCCTCTGAATATGCTATTTTTTAGCCCTTTTTTTATTTAGATATCTACTGGATGGACTTTGATGGGTTAGCAGAATTTAGGAGACATTTTTTTCTCTTAGGTAATTTATCAGTAATATTTTCCTGTGATGCTAATACTCTGTATTTGCCAAGAAAATTCAGTGCTTTGCACTAAGCATTCAGTGGTAAAAAATAATTTAAAAAAAAAAAAAAGAAGAAGAATGTTATCCTTTTCTTATTATTAATAGAGTGATAGTGGTACTGAGCTAATATTTCTGAAAGAGTGCAATCAGCTTTCTGGAAATCAGTGCAGTTTTCCTTGGTCAGAAAATTATGCACCTGCTGAAGGAATATTTGTTCTAGGAATGGTCACACCCTGCAGTTCCAGTACTGGAGGTGAGCTCAGTGTTCCCCATCAGGCTTTTTGGGACTCTGCCTTGGATCTRTCTGTCCCTGTAAGGGACTCTCTGATGATGGTCGAGTACTATTTTCCCACCCTGGGGCTGTCAGGTGATTCTGCTGAGAAGGATATTTGGGAAATTACATTGGTTCATAGAACAGACCTAGGGATGTTCTGCAGWAATGTTCTGCTGAATCACCCTGGTAACCAACACAAATGCAAATCATAGCTCTGAGAAAAAAAAAAAAAAGTAGGATAGAAGGGCAGGTGGCTCTCTAAAAAGAAGGAAAATGAACCTATCATCCAACAGTGGCATCTTCAGTGTATACAAGACAAGAGGAAGAAAAAAGGGGTGTTCTGTATCTGAAGTTCTTGGAAGAGGAAGGTGAAGTGAGCTTGGATGAAACCTTTCAGCTCCCTAATATATTGAAAAGGCTGTCACCTAGGCAAATATTAGGCAGAGAAAATCAAATCTATTTTGTAGCTGTCGATTTTAAACAGCAAAAAGACAGAAAATTTTAATTTCTAGCAGAGTCCACATGGTAGGCATAATGTTGTRTTGTGACATAATCATTAATTTGAAGAAGAGTGTTGTGTTTGGATCTAATCTAGTTAGGATCAGTTCTCTTTTTAGCTACTACTGTATTTTAAAAAGGCAATTTCTCAACCCTTAGCTAATGTAATTTATCACCTACATCCATGGCTCTGACAAGACACTGGCTCTTGTGTTATGCATAGTAATTGCTGCTGCCCTCTCTGAATTTACTGTGTGTTTTTATAGCTGGGCTACTTCTGCTCCCAGATCTGCTTTTCTGCCAAGGATATTATAATGAAACACAAATGTCACAGTTTTTCATCACATGTAACATTTTCAGTCTGCGATTCTCCCTTTTGTAAAATGAGGCATGAAAATGCTCGGTATAAAGTGTGTTTTCAAAACAAAATTCTCAAAATGAAAAGGTAGATTTGATGTATTGACTGGGTAGGGCAATGACATCTAGCAGGGTAATTCATGAGGGACCAGGTACAAAAAACTGGCAATCAGATCTCTGATTAAAAGCTGTTTACCTACTGGTGACCGCTCAATGCGTAATTAAGGGAGATTCTTTGCAGACTTCATGCAGGATGATTACAAATACTTGGCATTTGAGAAGTTTGTTCACATAGTAATTAATTTTAGGCTTCTTTAGCTCTTTCAAGAAGAAAAGGCATAGCACTAACATAATTTAGGGACAGAGTTCTAARCTCAGTTTCTCAGCCTGAGAATCTCAGTCTAATAAATCATCCAAATCTCAATATTTACCAGTTACAATTTATAGTTCCAATTAACTTTGGGAGGCCTGAAAATTAAAACACAACTCAGCTTTGATGCATTATTAACTTAAAGCAATCAGCCAGAGTAACTGTGGCATATCAGCTATCCTTATGGATAATGTAATGGTAAATCATTAAGATTTAAATCTATTAGATTTACCGTTGCAAGACTTTCAGAGAATCTTTGCCTCATTGCCACCCARGCAAGCTCATGTTTTAGAAGTGTCATGGGAAAGCGATACTTGTACAAAATATTACACACARTTTGTATATAGAAAAGTTCTTCATCTGAATATTTCTGTTAATTACAAAAGTCCTGAGGAATCCTGTGTGCACTCTTGCAGTGCATCTTTTTGAGTGCATGCAGAGTTCTTGATCCTATGGATGATGAACAACTAAAATTCTTTTGGATCCTTTCTGTCTCAGATGCTYATGGAGAGAATTTATAGCCTCTTCACTTATTGCTAAAAGTGAAATCTTCATGGTAGTGCAGCAGAGAACCAGAAACTGCAGTCTCATCATGAATATGAACATCCAGCTGGGATTTAAATCCCAGCAAGGGAGCACCAAGAGTAATGCATTAAAGCTGAATTCTCATTAGTGAATTGAACCTTCACGTTGTGGTAGGTACAAAAYGTCTGTGCTAGCTGGAAATTCAAGGAGCAAGAATAGAAGAAAACAAGCAAAGCTTCTGAGAATGTGGCCTTGAAAGTTACAAATGTGTTGGTTCRGGAAGATGTTTTTAATGAGGTGCCTAGTACACCGGTCATACCAACAACTCATTTTCCTGCAGCTCGGATAATCTAGGYTAGAACTATTTTAATCTCATCTCCTGCTCTTGAATTCAGTGGCATAGATACATATGTTGGCCTGAAGAGAGCTCTGTTCTGTAGAACTTTCAGTCTTCTGGCATTTATTACCTCCGTGCTATAACAGAAACAAAATTGTACTGAGTGTTTGCATAACGGAGTTTTGCCTAAACAAGTATTTGGTTTTAATTTCTTCACCAAATGAGTCTGCAGAGCTGTGGCCACAAATATTTTCCTAACTAAAATGTAAAAGTTGACATATGAAGTAGGTGTATGTGTATTTGCCAGCCCACACCATATCTTGTGAAGGGGGAAGGTTTTGCAGACTGCCACCTTTACGAGAGCATTCACTTCATTTGTCTGTATTGACAGCTCAGGCCTCTGGCTGYWGTGAACTTGGCTCAAAATAATTGTTCTCTCCACAACTACAGCCATTGCTCATTGTCTGACRAGGCAGTCAGCGCTGAGAGCTTGGCCATCTAAAAGAAGAAGCCGCAAAAAAAAGAAAAGTTGCAGGCTCTGAGAAATTTTTCCTGTGTGCTCAGCTCAGGAAGTACATAATTTCACTGGGAAAAAAAGAGTATTTCATCCTCAAAGCATATGAATGCAAGTCATCTTCTAGCATATATAGAAAGTATGGATATAATTTTATAATKTATAAATTTACTAATCCAAACTGAGTATGGTTTACTATCTTGATATCTCCTCTGGGAAAAAGAAGGGATCAAACTGAAAAAARCTGCCTGAAATATTGCATCTAGGAGCGCAGGTGAGAGCTGATACCTGTGCATCGATTGCAGGGTGCAGGCTAGTGCTGGTCTGTGGTGACAATTGTGRCTTTTAGGAACAAGTGGGAAAAACCAAGCAAACCTCATGTGTTTCTCCTCTGTCACAGTGTTCATTAGTGTGCATTTAATCTACTGCATGCAACTGTTCAAAGTGGGAAGRCTTTGCTCAGGATCTCGTTTTTGCAGAGGGCAGGTTGTCCATAGAGATGGTGCGAGCAAAGTMATAACAAAATTCAACCCTTTTAATCTCTGATGCTCTGTAATAAGCTAGAAAGATTCTGTTATCAAGTCTCTTTTCTACAGCTGGAGGCAGTGCAGTTTTTACAGGTTTATGCTGTTGCAAAATAAAACTCTTATGAGTGTTTATTTCCTTGTGGCTGAGACTGTAAAGCAGCATTTGTGTTCCCATCTTTCCAGAACGGACATCATTGTCCTACAGGGAGAGAGCTGAGTGGTTCAGGTGGGTACACTTTTTTTTGTTCAATGAAAAACTGAATTAGTGGTCCATAAACCCGGTCATGACCACTTGTACCATTGTCTTTCATGTGTAGAGTCAAACCAAGATCCTCATGGGTACCTGAGGCYTGTCCAGTTCACTTTGCAAAAGTGGTCATAGATTGATAATGGTGGCACTATCCTTTTCACTGTCTCGTAGAATTACAAATGAAGGTACAAGTGATGTTCTGTAGTGTTATTGGAAGCTGTTAATTATYAATTTTTAAAATTCTGTGTACCTARTGTATTGYASCTYATTCTGGTGTATCAGTAAATTTTTCAGATGACATCTGTATSTGATGTCCTCTTTGGTAGGTCACATATCAGGGGAAAGAAGTCAAWGTATTTTGATGGGGAACTTGCACCTCTGAACAAAATTTTGATTGTGGGTAAGCTGATACAAAATTAGTTAAATAAATTCGCTGTGGATTGCATCACAATGAACAAGATAAAATCTGGCCCAGAGCCCAAGAAATGTTCCAGAACTGCCCACTTCCTATGAGATGTGGCTCTGTTTTCCCTGTATTTGATGAATGTATGCAATGACAAACTTCCCTCTTCAGAGAAATCTTTTTTGAGCTCTCCTTTATGAAGTGCAAAGGTGCTCTCCSTGCCTTGTTATCCAGATGCCATTCACAATCTGTGAAGTTATGACATTTTATTCTTTATGTAAATGTATTATAGGGCAGTAAAGCAAATAAGAGGTAATGAGAAGATGAGCTTTGATGGTGCTGTAGGAGTGCAGTATTTCAGTGAAACAAGTGACAGCCAATAGTTCTGCCCTGTTTTATCTTTTTGAACACATTTTGCATTTAATTCTAATGCTCTGCATTAATTCATGTATAATATGCCTGTTGATAACAGGTTTATTTAAAACTCATTAAAAGTTACAGAAAAATGAGATTTGCATAGAAAAAGTCTTCGGAACTTTGTATTTTCCTCCTTTCTCCTTTTTCCAACGCTCTGTACACAGCAAAAAGGCTAATATGGTGTCAATYAAACTTCTCTTGGCGTTACTCGTCAGTTTTTCTCAAAAACCTTCATTTGAAGGAAGCAGGCACGGGATCCAGGGCTGCCAACTCACAAAGGCTGGGAGCCTGAGACAGTCCTGGCTGCCATTATTGGGAAGGGAACTGTGAAAAGCTCTTCAGCACAGCAGAGAGTTCTCGTGGTCCGGTGATTTTTATTTCTGAGCTGGGTGTTGTTGGAGAGGCCAGGCTGTTGGCCCTGGAGGGAGAGGCTGCAGCTGCTCTGCTCCTCCTTCAGCTCRCCCCACTGCCCAAACCACCCTTGTGCATTTCTGGATTCCCTCTGGCAGCAGGAATGGAGCTTTTTTCCCTCCTGTCATCTAGTTTTTGGCCGTGCTCCTAATTCTGCCTGGAAGGAGTCATATGAGTAACAGTTGTTAAAAGTCTGGGGATGTGGATACCKGCCCATTTGACACTGGGGGCTCAAAGCATGGATAAACCATGAGGAGTGTCAGTCATGCCTAAGTGTCCTACAGCCTTTTCCCTGCTGCTGCCCTGCAGTAAAGCTTCCATTATTCATTGTGTTATTTGCACTCTATATATTTATGCTGGAGTATGAAACTGGTTTGTCGAAAGCACTTTCTAACCTGTTTGCCTTTCCTGTTTATCATATATTTTCTGTTTTTTTTCTGTGATACAAGATGAAGCAGTGGTTGCCATTGTGAGGCAGCAGACACAGAGCTGTCACTTTGCTGTCCAAGGGCAGAGGGGCAGCACAGGCTGCTCCAGGAGGGACAAGGGTCACGTTGTCCCTGCAGTGGACACATCAGTTTTATAGCTACATCTTTCTCGTTATACCGTGGTTTTGGGGTGATTTTTTTCCTGCATGCTTTCTGGAGGTCAAAGCATTAGATGTTGTCAGCTGGCTTCAAGGAATAAATGTTCTGCTTTTGAAATGACTCGATAGAAATGGGTGAGCAGTGTGCTGGCAGCAGAGGTGTTTGGAGCACRTTGTCTGCAGCCTAATGGGCACAGCACTGTGGGACCTTGCAGCAGGTCAGCTGTGAAAAGTCAGCCTTATTAAGGAGCACACATTTCTCTCWCACTTGGAATCCAGCTATTGACATSAGCTTTTCACTGAGTCACGAAGCAAGCGAGGCTGCTGGCATTTAACTGGGTAAACATCTGCCATGGGCTGAGGGAGGAGAGGTCAGTATGTTAAAAATGTTTCCTTCTCTTCCTGGGAAACCACTTTCTGCATTGCCTGTGGGATTCTTGGCCCTTTCCTCTCCCCTCCTGTAATTGGGGTGATCACAGCTGCCTCAGTGCTCCTGCCTTTGCAGGTTGATGTTTGTTACCTGCTGAAGGAACTGTTTTATTTCCTTGACTTGCAGCCAGAGAGAAATTGTTCCTCACTATTTTGAAGAGAGGGCTCCCCTTTCCTCTCTGTTTTCCTCTGTAGCCTACTGATCTCCGTGAAGAAATAAAACAACTTTTCTCTAGCAGTCCATAGTGTCCACGGTGAAGGAACAAATTGTTGAAGGAGAGAACAAAGCTGGGGAAGGACAGGAATGTGTTTTAGGGGGTGTGGGGACGGGAAAGACAAAAATCTTTTTCTGTTATTAAACTCATGCAAGGGTCTCTTTGGCACACTCCTTTTCCACTTGACATGTGATCATTTTTATTTGGATTTCTCCAATTTTAATTTTGTAAGCAGTTTAGATACAACCATTTATAACAGCTACTTCTTTTCATTGTTCGGCTCGCAATAGAGAACTTGTCAAATTAAAATGATTTCTTGGTTGGTGATTTTTTTAAATTTTGTTTTTAGAAAAACATGTGCTCTTCCAGATGAAGTTGTTTTAATTATCTGCCCAGAAGACTAAAAAGAGAAATTAAAAATCCTAAGGGAAGAGCCGACACTTTTGAAATTAGATTGTTTTCACTTGTACAATGCCTGACCCTCTGCGTGTCTTGTGAGGTGAAACAATTGGATGGATGCTAATGTAAAAGTGAGGGGAAGAAAAAAAGTGGTATCATATATAGCTATTATTAAATATTCCGATTTCCTTCCTTATTGGAATTTTCCCATCTTAATAGCATGCTCCAGCTCTTGAGCTGTGCAATAAGTCTTAGGCAATCACCAGCATTTTAAAATTAACACATTAAACTTAGAGGATGTGTGATATCTTTTTAATACAACGTAAAGTATCTCTTTTTGATACTGTTCACTGCTAAATTTTTACTTAAGTTATGCATTTAACTTTCATCTCTGAAGAGCCCCATGATGGATGAATTAATACACAGTGCAGCTGCCACTCATATAATGCACTGTAACTCAAATGTTTCCTTTCTGACAATTCATGATCTATGGATTACAAAGAAGGTTACAAATAGAGAAATTTGCTAGGCAAAGAGCCCAAGAACCCTTCAAACTAAGGGGCAGGAATAAACACCCTGTCAAGGAGTGACTATACAGGGGGCTGAGGGAAGCAACTAAAGGTTTGGTAAATCCACTAGCCAGCCTTGGGAGCCAGGGATAATGCAGGAGATGAGCTTATGATGATGTGGAGAACAAGAAATGCTTCCAAGAACTTTTGTCYTAGGTCAGAGATTAAATTGGTTTCCTTTCTCCAAAGAATTCTGGAAGGCTGAGACAGTTGGGTCTGGAATAGGAATTGCAGGAAACCTGGTCTTTGATAGTTGTTCTTCAAAAGGAAAAGATAGCAAAGCACCAGAAAGTGATGCCATCACATAAAATTAATGGGAAATCATAGCTTATCATTAACATTCTGAATGACCAAGCACATGCAGAAATTACCTGCTAAATGACCCAAACAGGTCGGTCCTAAATCAKTGTTTCTTGCAATTCTTTAGAGGAATTGGCTAGATAGTACACAACCCTTCCCAGTCAGGAGTGCAGGGTAGAGGGAATGTATTTTTTATGAGAGTTAAAATATTCATAGAGTGCAGCTGAGYCGGTGGAGGCAGCAGCCTGCTTTCACCTGGGAAAGCTGCCAGGTGGGGAGGTTAAAAGCCCAGGCTRTGTCAGGTGTTGGGGTGCCTGTCCTTCTCTTGGCTCGTGCCACCCCTGTGTGTGACACTGGCCCAGCCACCTCTGCAGTGACAGAGCAGTGACAGACCTTCGTGCCTGGTGTCAGTCCTGCAGCTGCTTTGGGTGCTGGCCTCATTTGTGCCTCCTTGGCATCCAGCCTGGCACTGTGGTGATGTCCAGGCTCTCAGTGCATGTGCCAGCTGATTTGGTGTTGAATTTTTGTCCTGGGTTTGGTGCTGTCGTGAGGAGGAAGCAAATTCTGGATGGTGAGATACGGCAAGAAATCTTTTGTTTCACTTTGATTTTAAGCAAGATAAATATTTTTGGTGTTTAAACCAACCCTTCAGGATTTTCTGCCTTTTGTAATGTCCTTCACCATAAAATTTTTCTTTGTTTTGAAATTAATTCAGTTTCTGAGCTTGAAAGTGCACACAATTTYGCTTTGGGTTGTCATGGCATTGTACTATCTAGCTAACAAATGTTTTTCTTGAGGGCTTATTCTAAGTATCAAGTTCTTTTTCTCAGCATCAGTTTCTGGTGGCTGGATATGCTGCTGTTGATTAATTGGATAGCATATAGGAGTCTGGGACAAAAATGCACATATTTGAGAAAGAAAACTCAGATCTAAACCTAGATCCCTAGTTCTATGCTGTGGAATGCATTTAAACAGCTGGTTTTATCTCTCCTTTGGGAGCACAAATAAAGAAAAATTCAGGAAGAAACACCTATATATTTAAGGGGATTAATTCCTTTTTAGTATGATGCTGCCTAAGTAAATCACTGTCTGCTGCTGATTAACATTTTTATTCAGCTGTGGTCTTTGCTCTGACGAAGAACCTGCTGGTGGCAATTTTCTAAGGGGTTGCCTTAAAGTAATTTTTTTGCTTTAAGTGAATTAAAGAAAATTAAAACTCTCTCAAGAAGTCTAATTTCTTAGATTGGTGGGTAAGAGATGAAGTAATTTTGTTACTATTTTTTCTTTGAGTGGTAAGAAACTTGACTTGGCTAAGACCAAACCATTTTTCAATGTCACACATTGTCAAGGAGCTGAAATGTGCTCTCTAGTTCAGTTTCATGGGTTAAAACACCTTTCTGCCATGGGGCACTGGCCAGTCCTTTCCTACATTCTTGTTCAAAAACCTTATTGGTTCAAAACTCTTAAAAACCTTTCTGTAACCCTGCGTACCTGTATTCAGGAGCGTTCCTGAATGATCTTTGAGGAAACAAATGGGATTTACCTGAGCAAAGATCTTTACTGGTAATATTCCACAGTATTGTAGGGATAAAGTGCTTGTGAATGAAACCATGCAAGGAGAGTTTAGAATTCTCCTCTGCGTGATTTTAATCAAATGATTGCWCTCAGTTTTGTGATATTTGATATTTTGTCCATAATAAGGTATTAAGSCAATGTAAATAAAACAGTTACTGAGAGGATGTTGTATTTGAGTATACATGCATGATTCATGCATGTTTAAACTCCAACTTTTTGTTACATTTCTTTTTTAGACATTAGTTTTAAATAGATTTTTTTTACTCATTTAGTTTTGCTTTAATTAGTAGGACATAATTTATCATTCATGTATAATATAAGTAAGGTGGACTAAACCTGTGAATGACTGAGGAATTGTTGGAGAATAGCCCAGTGTCAAATGAATTATCCCCTTTTTGAAGACCAGGTATTGTTCAAGGGAATGGTTTCTGGTTGCTCTATTGAATACAAATTGCAAAAAAGGCTACAAGTTGCAGATACTGATCTGAACTTTCAAAGCAAGGATTCAGTGTTCAGGAAAGTCACTGGAATAGCAATTCCACAGGCTTTGTTGCACAACCTGATTTAAAACAGGATCCAACCTTTCAAGGTTTTCCTCTTTGTTGTGCCTCTGTTCTTTATAAATAAAGTTGAAGGAAAGGTTCAMATATGAGAATAGCTGTGTCCTCTGTTCTTTATAAATAAAGTTGAAGGGAAGGTTCAAATATGAGAATAGCTGTGTCTCATTCCTGTGCCATTATCAGCTTTTCAGGCAATGCAAACACTGATTCCAGGCACAAACAGGTTCAGTCTGCAGGGGTGTGTGTGCATGTGTGTGACTGACCCCACTCCCAGCTTCCTCAAAGTCCTGCTAACCAAATTCCAATGGTTGGTTTCATCTGAATTTGTACTGATGGTTCAGCTCTGAAACTTTTCAATCTCTTTAGTCCCTGGAAGAATTCTTGCTTAAGAGCAGCAAGTGCTTCCCATTAAAAGACTCCTTGGAGAAGTTTTACTGGGAGAGACATAAAATTATTATTGAAAATGTGGGAAGTTGCAGAAGAGCAAATATTAAGCCTGTGGTGCAGAATAAGATCAATATTTATATATATATACATATATATGTATATATGTGTGTGTGTCTTTTAAAATCTGTTTCTGGTSTATCTCTGGAATCTACTATTGCAATTATGTCTCATGGCATCCCTTTATTGGGGACAATGTTGTAACTCTGCTGGTTTGGCGTGGTTTGGTCATTAAGGGCAATTCACCGACGTGGACACATAATTTTGAGTTTAGCTATCAATGAATGGCTYAAAAGCCACTGTGGTAGAGCAAGARGCATCTTGTGCTTGTGCAATCACTTTCATTTCAGAGAGCAGGAGACTTCCTTGGAGATTTCCTTCSCTTTCTGTAGGTTCTGCCTTGCTCTGTGTTTGTTTTCCTGTGGCTGAGTTATCACTGAGACAAAAGGCACACGCATCACCCGTGGCTGTTCATGGGGCACCTGCAATCTTCTCTGTCTGTTCCTCTTGGAGTTTTCATGGTGTTTTCTGTGTGTAAACTGTTTCTGGAAGATATCACAGTGAAGTTATGTAATACTTTGATATTTGGTGATTTTAAACGTGGTAATTTTGGCTTCAAAACAACATGTGAGAATACTTTACCTTTCCACCTTTTGGCACAGGCAGGTAGATGTCTGCTGCATTTCTTACCAAGGCAGAGTGATGGTATTTGAAAAAACAGGTTATGTGAATAAATATCYTCATCACTTTTATTCCTCAGACTCTGATTAATTTATCTTTGGTGGTGGTGTTCATCCCACTGCACATCTACTGCAGCTGCTGTTCTGATCAAGACACTTTTCAAAACACTTAAAGAGTATTTTGACTCAAAATACTCAGTGTTCAGCCAATGAGTTAAATGAGAATGCTTCAGAGAGTGAGWTATTCCAGAAGAGTTACAGATATCACTGTAGGGGACCCTCCGTTTAATTCTATTTATTTACATTTTTGCCGTGTGCAACCATTCCAAGTGTGTCTATATTTACATATACTTTAAAACATAGCATATATCAATGTACATTGACACATATCAACATAAATTCATAGTAATTTTTAAGTTTATTCTAGAGGAGGGACGCTCCTTATTAGTATTAAATTTGGGCTAAGCAGAATTTGTACCTCTGGCAGATAAGGCAGGTATAGGGTGAAATATTTTCCTGAGATATTCTAAATCTTTCTCTCCTGGCAATTGGCTTATAAAAATTGGCAATTTATGATATCAGTCCACAAAAAAACCCAAACAGTAAGGTCTGCAGACATCCTTTTTTACCCATGGGACTTCCAAGTGCTTGATACTGAAAAGATTCAGGAGTGCCCAAAGGAAATTGATTCACCCTAAGTCAGGGACACCATCCATTCTTCCCTCAGTCTGATTGATAAATTTTTATAAGGGACCTGTGGGAGTTCCTCTAGGTCCCCCTCCAGCATATCAATTACATTAAGTAACTGATCTTGCTTAATGTAGGAGTATCAGTGCTTTTTCATGTGCCCTGTCAAGATGAAGTTCACAGCTGCTAAAGATATATCTTGCAAGATCAGGCCCTCTGCTAGTGCTAGATGAGTCATGGAAATCAGAAAAAAATGGTGTTCTGCTTAGGTTTGTTCTACCTGGAATGCAGTGGAGGCTGTCTCTCTTTTTTACAGGGTTTGGAAGCACAATTGTGCCTCATATTTGTCTCAGAAGCCCCATTTATGCGTAATTCCTTTTTCACTGATCAGGCAGTCTGGCATGTACAAGCACTTGGTGTCTATCCACCCACGCTTTGTCCTTTCTGTCTTCATCCAAAATATTCCACTCTGGGGCTCAGTAATACAAATTTGATGAACAAATGATATGCTACGAGAGGGAAAATGTAACRCTGAGTAAATGAGTTGGTTGCTGCTGCTTTCCAAGCGCCTGAGCTTTTAGAACGACTCATAAAACCTGAGATTTTCAGTTTTCTTTTAACGTTTCCCAGCTCTTTATGTTAAACTATATGAACTCTTACTCAAGATAAAGTGTGGTAAAATCTCTTCTATTCCATTGAAAGAGAAAAATGGGAAAGGTATTAACACTATATTATAAAAAACACAAAGACATCTGGCTTTTTTCTGTAACTGTTCRACATTCACCATGTACCCAGTTCTGCTAATCATAACAGATATTTGTACATTTTTTTTAAGGTTTAAAATATACTTTTTGTTTTGTTGACAGTTACAAAAGACTGAAATATCCCATGGCATTAGGCAGACCSTGAGATTTGTCTGTGCCTGAGGTGCATACCCCTTATCTTTAGGTAGGAGACAATGGCCTAGAGCAGCAAACAAGAGAAAATGTGGTTATTGTTAATAGTGGTTATCACAGCATGGTTGTACTGTCTAGCTTGGCTGTAAAAACGTGTCTTTTGTGATATTCAGTGACATAAACCCCACATTTGCCTTCCTGTGATCGTTTTCCAGTCAGTTTCCTGGTGCAATTTCTGTGTATACAGAAATTGAGGTTTTACAGCAGGACAAAAAGGGGGTCCTTCACATTTGGGATGGGCTTTGCTGTGTGGGAGGTTCCTGTGGTGGAATCCGTGGCCTTTTTTGAGCTCAGGAGTTTGCTGGAGTCTCTGATGGGATTAGAAATGGAAATGGGAGGTAGAAGGGAGGTCTCTGAGGTGACCAAGGGAGGAATGTTTTGGTACAATGAAAAATTTAAAGTATTTCAGCTCTAAAACTAAGTAAGAATGAGATGAGTGCTAAGGAAGTCAGCTAGGAACAGATTACTTCAACTAAAATGGAAAATGGGCCTGGACATGTCAGAGAGAGAGAGAGAAATGAGATAATTTGGGATATGGATGTTATAGAGCATCATGTATTTTGTATTATTGAAACAGCTTCCTAAATGATTCCTGACCTCCCATCTCCTTGCTCTCCCTTCTTCTTATCTCTTCTCAAGTAAGGCTTTAGCTGTTTTCTTAGCCCTCTTTCTTTCAGAATATTCCACCATTCCCTAACTCTGTTAGTGCCTTATTATAATGAATTAGGATCAGTGCCCTAAGGCACTGGAAAAACCCAGTTTAAAAAAAAAAAGAAAAAAAAAAAAGGTATCTCAATTTTTTTGTTTATGGAATACTTTCTGGAGCATAAATGAGGGCAAAAGAAATTTTCCATGGGAGGTTGAAATCCTGCCTTCAGTTTACCTGTGCAGTCCTGGTGACTGCAGCTGCTCTGCACACAGTGTTCTGAAAGGAGAATTTGTCCCTGCAGTTCTGAAGCTKAGAAGAATTAAGACTTTGCCTAATTAGTGCTACCTTTTAAAGATCTATTTTAAACCGTCTTCCTTCAGCCTGAACCTTGTGATAGTTTCCAAAAATGTAGTTTAATCATATCTGATTGCTTGGTGGAGTCTGCAATTAAYGTAGGTGGAAGGGAATTAACAGCATGTGCCAGGTGCTTCATCATTTACCTGGAGCTGCCTGCACCACATGTATGTTAAGCGTGTTGTTGGCTGTTTAAATTTATTGGCTAGAATATTTTAAGCTTGTGATTGAGTAATTTTTATTGCTTCCTTCCATTTCCATCCTTAGGATGACTCAGATTGAAATACCATGTAATTATATTCTGTGTACTATCAAACTATCCCTTGCAATTATGCCACATTGTAGTTGTTCTTTTGGAATACTAGAAGCTACCTATCTAGGAAGTTATTTTTGGGATGGAATTGGTTGCTAGGGCAAAGATTAGTTTTCAAGTAATTCTAGACATATATTGAATTAAAAAAAAAGAAAAGTAAGCTCATTTTAAGAAGTAGTTCTCATCTTAGAAATCCTCTGAAATCAAATTCCATCAAAAAAGGGTAGAAATGGGTTTAAAAACTAGATTTTTCCATAGGATGACTTTTCTTTTCCTGTTTGAGAGTCAGTTATTGCATCAGTTGCATAATTAAAAATGGGAAGAGAATGGAGAAATTGGCCATATGCCTGCAGGAAAATTTTTTTCCTTGGTATTTCAAGTGTGTTTCTGAGATCCAGATTAGGACTCTAATCCTTCTCTGAAGCCCTCTTGCGTTTTAAATTTCAGAATTGCAGGACAATTTCGGGAGACCTTCACACAGGCTTTGTACTTCATTTGGTTGTAGAGTTTCATGAAGGTTGAATTTCAGACAAAAGTAAACCTCAGCTCAGGTCTTTCTTCAGAAGTCACAATTGTTACAAGTTTTCATTCCTCACTATTTGGAAGGAGAGTTCCTGCTGTTTGGCATCTCTCTTCTCTGTCAGACTTGGAAAGGCACGCCCTCATTAGGTCTGAAATTATCTGGAAAATTGTTGTGAAAATGAATTGTGAAGACAAATATTTAACAAATTATTAAAACTTAGCAGCAACTAAGATTGAAAAGTTCAGTGGCACTCTGTGGTGGCGAGGAGGTTATCATTGACTGTGGCTCAGACCACCACCCAGTTGGACAATATCACAACGAGCCCAGCACAAAAGATAAACCCACTCTTGCCCATGATTTCCCATGATTTCATCAGGCATCTATGATGATGCAACTTTCATTTCCCCAGAAGAAAGCAGCGAGTGTGTGCCAGAAGCAAAACAAGGTGGGCTCCTGCAGGGAGTTCTGCACTCTCCAGTCACCTGTTCTCTGCATCGAAATAGAAAGAAAATTGCTCAGTCCATTTACAGCTCTTTATWACTGCTTATAGAACTCGTGAATACTGTCTTTCACTGAAAAGACTGTGCAGATCTTACATTTCCCAGGGAATAATGCATTCTCATAAAGCTGTCACAGATTCTAAAAAAGGGGATGATAAGGGGAAAACAGCATAAACCCAACAGACTTGACAGTTTATCATTGTCTGAATGAATTGCAATTGATGTAACCGTATCAGAGACTTGCAGGTGTTTAGATTTTTAAGATGACATTTGAGACTGTAAAAGTATTATTTGTAGCAACAGCCTCGATAAATATAATCCTGTCTGAAGCTCTGTGTGTCCCCCATGCTGCTGGAGCTTCAGAGCAGGAGAAAAGGTTCATTTGTAACCACGTACACAGGAGTTAACAAAAGTCACTGAAAGCTTTTTGGAGACTGGGAGCTGCCAAAACCAGCTAATTCATCTGGCCAAAATGGACTGCCAAGTGATTTGCACAGTGTGCATGAAGCTCCAGAAGGCCAGTCTAGAGAATCTGCATTTAAGTATTTTGGGGTTGKTTTTTTYCCCCTATTCTGGTAAAATCTGCACACTTAAGAGAACAATTGTCTATGGAAACTCATTTCCTYTCCTGATTGCAGTCTGGAAAAGCCTGATCCCGACTTCTGCGGTGACCCTGAAGACTGGAGAACAGGATATTGTACAGCAGGTGCTTGTGTGTATATRTCTAGTTTTAGATACTTGGCATGCCACTGCTTATGGATGAGCAAGAGGAGTAATTGTTCCTACATTTGCCCCTGAGCTTTCTTCCCAATCTGCTGCTTTCTGCCTGGTTTTGCCTTTCCTCTTCAACTTTCTCTGTTCTCTTCTATTTTCTTGCTTCCAAATCTTTATATAGTCACATGTTCTTTTTAATTTCATCCCTTTGTTTTTTTTCTACTATTAGCACTAAGTCACTGAAATGAGCTTCTTTCCTGTCTTCTCCTGTTTGGAGAGATGGTCTGTGATGGGTGATTTCCAGAAACACTGATGGGGTGGAGTCGTGCAACAATCAATGAACGTTGATTGACCAAAGGTATTTAGAAACCTCTGTGTTATTTTATTGCCATGAAAGCCACGTTTCATCCAAGAWGATGCCAGGTCTCAAGGAGATGGTTCAGTAGCCCAATTTCATGAATTAGGGGACTCCTGAGCAGAGGGTAATGGATCCTGGAAACAGATAACCCTCCTTGAAACAGAGCTGGCAGGCAGTGATCCTTTGTGCATGCAAAATACTGGAGAAATGATCTTGCAATGACAACACAATAGATCTTTTCAGATTTGAAAATCCCAAAGTGATGTTTATACATGGGGAAATCTTGCTTCAGGCAGTTTGCAGAGGCTCCTGTGAGCCAMTTAAAAAAAAAAAAAAGGTTGATTTGMCAAGAGAAGCAAATACCGCTCAGTATATCGTATATCACAAAAAAATTATATGCTGTGCATARTGAAAATGTAGTAAGTTGGGTTTTTTTCCTTGATTGGTTTTAGTGTAGGTTTTTTGATTGCTTTTGTTGAGACTGAATTCAGTTGGGTTTGCAGAAGTGCTGGTGCAGAGCTCTGCCTGACKCTTTTCTCAGCCAGTGCCATAAAGGATGAGCTGGCATTGTTAGAGCCCTGCAGGKGGTTGAATATACTGGGAAATATAAATTTCACTGAGAACTTGGAATTCGAGCTTTCCTGTGAATTATCACAAATGTGGATCAAGTGCTTTGTGTGCTGATGCAGGGTTTTCAGTGCATTTCAGAAAATCCTTTGCCATTTATTGCTTGAGCTGAGTCTGAGGAGACTTATCACCATTCTTTAATGTTCTTGCAGGTTTTCAAAAAAGCTCTTAATATACTGCTTCATGTTAAAAGTTGTCAGCACCATTGGCAAGCACTAAAGATGAACTTGAAGGAGTTGTACTTTTCTGGATGTGATTAATTTTGGCACTGTGCTTGTTCCCATGGCTAAGCCCTGTGTGCACTGCTGTTCTTGTCAGGTTCGTTATGTGTGTTTTCTCTTTCCAAGGTATTATGTCTTCACTGTGAAACATTCTCTCAGACTCACATTTGGCAAAATGAGTCTGAATCTAGCAGCATGCTGGTTTCCAGGAAAAAGTAATTTGTCCCCTTGGAGGGAGGGGGAAGGGAGCTGGATTTTAAAACGCTTCATTGTATTTTATAACACAGAAGTTTCTTTACATTTCTGAATGTAATATTTCACAAGCAGTTGCTTAGAAGTGACCTTGATGATTACTGAGTAAATTATAACATATKATGTGAAATTTCATGTTCTGTTCCTAAATGTTAAATTCTAAAAAAAGTAATAATAGCTCAGAAGTTAAAATAATCTTAACATGACTGTTTACAAAATGGGTTTTTTTTTCTTATCTTAGAGCAGTATTTAATGAGTGAATTTTTAAAGTATATTTTCTCCCCTAAGAAGTCTTGAAATTGTGATGTGGCTAAGGAAACTAAGCAGAGAGACAGGTATTGTGTGTAATCTCCCAGGTCATCTGAGAGAGACTTGAGAAGAAATAGAAGTGGTTTAAAGCTCTTCTAAATTAGATCATGTTTATACAGACAGAAATTCCTATAATGGGGTTAAACTGAAGGTTCACCTGGTTGACTCTTCTGTTTCTAACAGAGGCTACATAGAAAAAGATCAAAGAACCTCACGTTGTTTTATTTTTCAACTCAATTAGCTAAGAAAGCACAGAGCTTGTTACGAGTATGGCACAAATAGAAAGAGGTATTGTTWTTCCATAGCTCTGCTAACAGTCTGCTGTCAGATCTTCTCATGGCACATAAAGGGAACAACATAAATAGCTTCTAAATATCAATAGATTTTTATTGCTGGAGTGAAAAAGGCAATATCCTAAAAACACTGAATGATCAGGGATAACTCTTGAGGTGTTTCTATTTGCATTGCAACATAGGCAAGTAATTTACTGATGGTTGTCTTTCAGTTTCTGTAGTACTTTAAGATAAATGCATGTTTATCTGCAAAACCAAGTCATGGCCAGGGCAGATTTATGGTAAAATGAGGCCAGTTTAGTAGTGAATTTGAAGGCTATAGAGCTGTTTCTCAGCAATGTCTACCAATGGCTTCAATACAATAGTCCATAATTCTCCTTTTTATTTTGGGCATAATTTATTTTGCTTTGCATAGTWCTGACATTCTGGGAAATTTTGCCTTCATGAAGTTTAATGGACCCTTAAATAATAATAATAATGAGTAATTAAGTATTGGGTTTTGGCAGTCTAAGAAACAAAATATTCTTCCTCCAAAGCACATTTACAGGAGGACTTCATATTTTGTTAGCTCCAGCAAATTTTTTATTTAACGYAGATGAAGGATACCAAGTGCACAGTTCAGGAGTCTGAAGATGTTTTTAGTCCCAGATTAGTTCAGGGAGMGATTGGAGCAGTGATGCCCTCTCATTCCATTCTTTTAATAGGATTTAGAACTGTCCATTTTTGTCCACRGTATTTGCTGCTCTGCAGCTGCCTCTTCAGATGCCTGTTTTATGGTGAATGATTATCACTGTCAAGCCTGAGGTGAAACCAGAAAATAGATAGATGAGTATATTTTTATAATAGAATCATTTAGAAATGAAAGTAATTCTTCTGTTTCTTGAGCTGTAATTTTATCCACTGGTGAATAAGGAATTGCAAATTGCAGTAGCTGTTATTTCAATCAAATCTGTGTAAGTTATGATACAGACTTCAAGCCAGCAGGGTTTGGGTTTTAACATTATTATTGGATGATTATATTAATCAGCATGATGAGTTTCTGAACTTTGTTATTCCAGTTTAATACAATCTCCTGAAAGTTAAGGGTTTCAGTATGAGTTGCTTGAAGCCACTGGAATGCAGCTTTCATACAATATATTTGTAATATAGTTATTTCTTAAGAGAAAACACCACCATTGTACATTTTAATCTTCTGTGCTGCTGGTATTGAAGGAAGTCTCGCTCATCTTTTTTGCTCAGTGAGATAATGTGGCTGATAACCTTTCTGCAGTTCAGGGACTTACTTCATTGCTTTCTAATAGAGTTTCTGGAGAGTATAGATTTAGATTACAGTGTCGAATGGCCAYAGGGCCTCAGGGAAATGTGCTCTCATTAATGAACTTGTTAATGATTATCATTGAGAGGCTCTAATGGTATCAGATATAAAMGTTGTCAGGGCTGTCCATCTCTATCATGCAGATACAGAGATGCCTCATTAATTCACACACAGGTTCTCAGATCCTCAGATCTGCACACCTTGATGCAGTGTGRTAATGTCTGAAGGAAATTAAAAGCTGTGCATTATCAGTTTAATATTTCRGATCTCTATTTCCAATTAATGTGGGCTGAGAGATAAGAGGAATTGAACCACAGCAGTGCTGTGGGTCATTCAGAAAAGATCAAATGCAGATTATCAAATGCAGGCCTGACCAGCAGCCTTTCCATCAACCTCMGAGCCACAATGGATTGGTTCTAAAACACAGGGGGCAGGACTCCATTTGCTGGAGAAGAAGGAGAAAGCTTCTAGAACTTCCTCACAGGAGCCATCTTTGTGGTTTCTTGGTCCCATCCTCCCACCACCAAAAAACCGGACTGAGGAAAATCAGGACAGGAGGCACAAAAGGAATTATGCCAATATCAAATAATTTACAGAATCTAGCATAAATTTTAAACTTTTTTTTTTAAATTTTTTACCTTTATTAAAGTATGATAGTTTATTTTTCCTTTATCATGACTTTGACGGGTATATTTATAATGCATTGAGACCAATAAATTCTAATCTGTCTCAAATTTGTAGCTTATGATGCTCAACATTAATAACCTGTTTGATCTTTATTTGCTGAAATGTGAGGATTTGATTATGCATTTTTGGTTTAGTGTTTTGAGGTTGGGCTCAGGGTTCTTGTGGTAGGAAACRYACCAGATTATTTCTTTGTAGTGAGRGCAGATGCWAAAACCCAGAGTTCTTAGGTAAGGCTTCAGTACTTGTAGCTTCATGAGACGAAGAAATCCTGTGAAAAGCTTTCTTTCTGCTATTTCCTGCCCATAYTCATGTTTACTTGAGCCTCACATTGCTTTTAAATTATCAATAAATCTATGAAACTAAGGATTCTAATTATTTCTCTCCAATGAACAAATGCAGATGTCTGATATTGCTCCAGTGCTGCTATGAAATGTAATTTTATTAAATTTCAGCTATGAGTCAAGAGAGGAATCCGTGAACTTTTTCCAAAATCTTACATATTCCTCTGGCATTATTCTTGCTGCAGTACACTTTGCTCTTTTTTGAATGCCAAGACTGAAAAATAATGTTCCCTTTCTTCTTCTCAGCCATTTGGACATTGTTTTTTTGTAGGGGGCTGGCAAGACTTGTAGGTTTTTGACAATGTGTAGTGTAAGGCCTGTAACAATTACCTGGCTTCCTGTGAAATTTTGGRGAAGTGAAACATCAGCATTATTTGTGCCATTTTTACCTCTGCTGTTCACAAAGGTCGCTCTGTCTCTCTCATCTGAGCTCATTTGTTGGGRTTGCASTCCCTGCAAARTACAAAATTTGCCAYCTATTCATCTCAGTCTCTTTGTCACACTTGTCACCAGCTTTTAATTTCCCCCTAGGAAATCCCTTCCTATCCCCATTGTATGGTTCTAATTTTAATAATCACAGTCCTTCCAGATCTCTTTYCCCAAAGAAATATTTCACTGTACACTCTGCTTAGTGTGTTGATATTTCTTGTTAGCRTGCAGTGCTGGGTTAGCTCCTCTAGATAACCTTGATAAATTAAAAATTGGCTTATCAATATTCAATCAACCTAGCTCATTTGTCCAAATGTCTGATTTCCTTTCTGTCACAGCTGAGCTAAAAAGGCACCGCAAAAATAAATGGAATTAAAATTGCATATTTTTCTATCAGCCTGCTGCTAATATCTCCTTAAATACATTGGTTTATCAACAGTGGAATAACATACAGTGGCAGATGTGACATAAAAAATTGTTGGTTGTCATTGGACGGTTTTTCTTTGGATACAGTGAGCACCTACTCAAGGCTTTATCAGGAAAATTTGGGAAAGCTGGGTTTCCCGGTCTGTCCTGTTCTTTGCTAATTCTTCTACATATTTTTTTTTTTTTAAATTTGGAGAGGTTTGTATATTCCAGAGGGCTGGGAGGCAGGTGGGATGAGCATCCCATGGACTTACCTTGTAGCATAATGGCAGGGGCATCATTTTCCCAATCAGATCTCCCTTCATGGTGTGCTTCACTGCCTTTGCAGCTTAGGAATCCTCAAACACCCTTTTGAGTTTGCAGGAGTGCAGGAATTCCCTGTAACTCCCCCTCGACTGCTTTTGCTGCCCTTGTGTCTGTTGCCCATCTTGGTTTTGCAGTTTAGAGTACAAGTTATTTGAGGGAAATGACAGCGTTGTTTCAGTTTTATATCAAACATCTGACAGCACTTTGTGTGGAAGGACAGGCTTGCAGAAACTCCCCAGGCCAAGCTTTTCAAAAGCCCCAGTGGTTTGGGGAACCTGCAGAGGGATGCAATAAATGCATCTGATTGTCCCCAGGCATTGCTGCTGAAGGGGCTTCTCATTGCTCTCTGCTCGAGAATGGCTGCTTTGATGTTCTGTGATTTGCTCCTGAAAACATTGGTTTGTTCGTGTCTCAGTGGCTTCTGAAAACAGTCAGAGCTGTCAGTCAGCAGAAGGCAAACGGAGGCCAATCTTCCATCACAATTTATGGACCTCATTAATTTATACATGGCGTGAACCCTGAAGGCTCYAATCCATCCAGTCAGAGTTTCCTGGGAGTTTGTCAGCTGCCTTCATTCTGTACTGTAGCAGCTTGCTGGAAACAGAGGTCTTCAGCAATTCCTTGATTTGCTTCTGTGTTCCATTACCTCTAATTTTGTGGTGAAAATGTATTCCTATTATTGGGGTTTCTTTTGGGGTTATTTTGTTTTGGTTTGGGGAGGTTTCCTTTTTTTWRGGGGGMGAGGGCTTTTCCCTGTTCTAAAGTCAGAAATTAATTTTGCTGAGCTCTGCATATTGAACTAAAGTTAATCCACATAGGTTTTGCATTAAGACAGTTAAAATTATTTCATCTCTGCCAAATTAAAAAACCTAAGGTCAAGCAATTTCCCTTTGAATTAATTTACGTAAAATATTTAAACAAAATCCTGTGGGTTTAAAACCTTAAATTTAAAGAAAAAGAACTGCTTTAAAAGGAAAAACTAAAATCCAATATTTTGAAATTAAGTATGATGACTTTTGATTAAACCCTGACAAGATTCAAGAGTTTGCTTCACTTTAAAKTCTCAGAACAGTTGTTACTAATCGTAAAGGATCCAAAGAAAGTGATTCAGACAGTGTGTATGGCCTATGGAGAAGAAAATGCAAGGGAAAGGCAGTCCTGTTCAAACATTTTATGTTTTCAAGTTGTTGCACTTTTATATTAGATGGATATTTGTGTGTGTTTCCTGSTGGGACTGGCAGTGCATCTTTCACGAGTGAGCAATTGCGAAGCACACGCAGTATCAAAGACATCATTTATACCATAAAAATCTTRCTCTACTGGCTCTGGTATCATCTGTGGAGAAATGTAACATGGGAATGACCTTACAATATGCCTTTGCATCAAAAACTTGTTTGTACCTTGGTCCAACCACACATTTGTTCTGGATCAAAGCTGCCAGTCTGAATTCTGTAAAACAATGTCCAGTATCAAAACAGTGCAGAGGAGCAGCACCACCCTGCTGCTGGAGTTACTGTTCACCACAAGGATTTTTAGAAGGAGGAATTAAAAATGTGCCCATTTCAGAGTTAATTACCTATATTTAGAATTTCTGGTCCTTCTTTAAAGCACTGGCCCTACAGAATGGGTTTGGCACAATTAAGAGCTCAGTATATCAGACTACTCTGCTGTGATACTCCTGTAGGGTACACATCCTTGGGGATGTTGGGCTGGAAGATGTTCCATCCTCTGCTTGGTGTCATTCATTTCCTTCCACTGCAAGAAATGTTTTATTCTGCAGGGTTTGGAGTTATGGAATAGGATGGAATAAATGCAAACACYTGAAATGAATAACAGGTGAGAAGGGAGTGCAACCTGGGAC
>NW_026623281.1:2475060-2489229 GCF_030028575.1 Malurus melanocephalus
AGCTTCGTTTTTGATGAAACTGATAAAATCAATATAGCTTTTTGTCCCACACAGAATGAAGATCAGTTACCTCAAAATACGGAAATTTTTGATTGGGATTCAACAGTTTGTTTAATTTTTTAAAAGGGTTGGCCATCTTATCTCCTGTAGAACATAAAATTGCAGTGTTCTGATTTTGTATCTAATAATGAAAAGATTTTTAAATGTATACTGTGTAGATGGAGTGTCTTTCACAAAATGTGTGTGCTGTGAGGTTAACAGAATATCTGTAGCCAATTGTGTGGGCATGAACACGGTAGCTGGATGGGCTTTCCAAACCTGAATTTCTCCCTGAGGCTGCAGAGGAGCATAAGTCTGTGGGAGATGCAGGTGGGAGAGGAATTTCAACAAAACCTCAGGCAAATTCCTGCTTAAATGGACACATTTCTGCATAAAGGTATGCAAGTAGGAGCCCTTTATGCACTGGACTTCAGTCCTGGAACTTAGACTAAATAATATCTGGARCATCAAGCTTGACAATGAGGGTGCTTACTAATGAACACAAAGCCAAGCACAATTTTGGAATAAAATAAGGAAACGTTAAGTTTTGCTTAGATGCCCTTATTCTCAGAAGTTTCCTTCTTATGGACACCAAGATACTGATGCATGAAAAAGCGATTTCTGGCTGATGATCCAAACTGCATTCCCAGGCACATCTGGCTGCTGGGAGATGACCCGGTCACCTCTGGAGCGGGATGGCAGCCATGCTCCTGCCCTGCTCAGGGATCTCAGCTTTCACACTGTGTCTCTCCTTGCAGAGTCCCCGCTCCCTGGCCAGAGGTTTGCCCAGCAGGGGTGAATTTCTTCGGGCAGGTTGGCAGGGGCTCTGCAGCCCTGCCAGCTGGGCTGGGCGCTGAGATAACAAGGTTGGAGAGCCCTGGGGTGTACCCTGGAGCTCCCTGGGTCATCCATGGAGTGTCTCTGTGTGTGCAGTCCAAGTACACCCTCAAAAATAGAAACTTTTAAAATGMTAACAGGTAAGCAATGAAAATCCTTTTTGGACAATTAAAATGCTGTGCAGATGATGGTGGCCAGTCAGAGCTGGAAGAGATTGCTGGCGACTTTTATATTACAATAAGAAATCTAACATCTGAGACTTCTTGTTAGGATGAGAAAAACACTGCTTTGCCTTAATGTTGTATTGTACATATTTTTCCATTTTAATGATAAGGGTAGCCAAAAAACATGAAAAAAATCTATAATTAGCTCCAGTCTCACAAGTATAAATCCATATGCTAGTTAGCCTTTAGAAAATGACCATTTGTGTTAAATTCATCAAGGATGTCTCATTAAARAGCGAGCACACACAAATTAGTTTGACAGGGAAGAGCTGCTGGAGCATTTGCTTGGGTTTGGCTCTGTGTGTTCCCAGCCTTTGTCTTCACTGCAAGTGTTTTGCCAGCTATTTCACCCAGCCTGGCCACAGCCTYGGAGCCCAGAGTGATTTGATTAACAGATGATGAATTATGAGAACTTCAGCTGTGGYTTGTGGTTGAAGCCCCAGTGCATGAATGCTTTGATTCTCAGCTGGGTTTGAATATTATGCCTCAAACCCCAGTAGTTTGGTTTGTTTGGGCTCAAAGCAGGTATTGAAATTAGGTCTGAGGTGTCTGTGATTGGCTGGGACTTCATTTATAGAAAATATACACGTGTAGCTTCTGCTTCTGAATAAAGATGTGAGTGAGCACTCATCAGAAATGTTCACAAGGTTGGTGACAGGTCCAGCTTGTGAGGCTGAAGCATTTTCTCTGTGGGGTCAGAATAACCTTGGAACAAGATGCTGCTTTACTTTTGTCTGTTTACAGTGGAAAAATCTCCCCAAAAACTCACAAGTGCCGTTTGCTCTCAAAGCACAGACACTGAAAGGAGAGGTGAGAGTGATGAAGGAGAATGCTAAAATATGAATAGAAGTTATAATTATAGCAGCTATTATTCTCTTAAAGCAGAGTTCTCTGTGTTATCGTGAATTTCTAAGCTCTCTTCAGGAGCTGCAGTGCTGAAACTAATTTATTGTTAGCTTTGTTTTAAAATGCTTTGGATAATGAATTTAATTATTTGATTAACTGAATTGTCTTCACATTGAGTCATCCAAAATTTGGGTAGTGAACTGCCCACGAGAAACTGGTATTTGTCTATTCCTCTTCATGAGAAATTCAGATGTTCTGCATTTTTTTTAGGTAAGTGTGCAACGAATTAAAAAAAAAAAGTTATAACATGGAACAGACACTTATGATTGACTCTATTCCATGTATCTTTCACCTGATTACATTTCCTTAGCATATGCACATTATTCTGCACTCTTTCCTCTAAAATTTAAATAAATTGAGTGAGAGCTTATTATTACACTCTGGTTCATTATTACCCAGGCTCAGCTTGATCAAGTCACATGAGATAGGCAAGATAGGTTAGAAAATAAGATATACACAAAAAAAAAAAAAAAAAAAGAAATTATAATATTGCCATGTCATTATAATATTGCCAAATGTCTTTAAAATGCTCATTGGAACATGGAGAAATAAATTATGTTACAAAGAATATGTTGCTTCCCAACCTGTGGATATTGCATTAGGCTCCTACTTTGTTTCCAAGTCTATTTATAGTTCCTAGATTATGTGAAATCCTTGTGAAATTGTTTAGTACCCATGGTTACCGAATGCTTTTCATAAACTAACATGATTCTAATGCTGTGATATATCAGCAATTTTTTTTTCCTCTTCTCCTAGCAGTAGGTTTCTGGTACAAATCCTCAGAAGTATAGATAATAAAATCTAAAAATATTTCCTGCATTTTCAGTGAGCTGTATTTAACATCACCGTTTTTGCATGGCTTTACTGTCAGCATGGTATTGTGGCACTTTGGGATCATCAATAGCCTTGGCCTGCCTTGTATTCTGATGGAATTTGTCAATCTTTAGGACACACCATTTCTAAAGAGATGACAGCTAAAGAGCCTTCATGCCTGAATCTAAACACCTATGCCACATAAACCTCCCTTTTWATTGTCCTTTTCTGTTGCAAATGTAAACAGACAGCAGCAAGTGTTAGAGGTCCTGTGATATTTTCTTATTGTATTAGGATCCACACTTTTAAAATGTTTTGTTCTTTCCATCTGATGATTCAGGGTGCATGTGAAATTGAGGCAGGGATGCTGTGTCTTATGGATTCTCTGTGATATAAATATTGGGCTATTCACCAGACTTTTACAGTTGTGAGTGATACCCTGTGAAGGGAAGAAAACTGGCATCATTGACATAATACAGTGAAAGTAAAGCTATTATTTCTCACTCCTCTTATTTCTTTTTCTCCTTTTCAATGCATTAAGCCATTCTTTGTTTTTAATTTYTTCCCTCTCCTCTTTTGACACCTCTGATACGTTCATCATTCCTCACACACAAGAGCTGTGTGAGGCCAATGGGCTATAACAGAAAAAAATATTTACAAACTGCTTTAGTTTTATCTACTCCTTTGCTGTTTTCCTCTCAGSATCCCTTCATAGCCCTATATATATATCTATCTAAATCAAGAGGCAAAAGCCAACATGACACCCATATGTGCAGTAATTAGCAGGTACAGGCTGATTGCCATCACAAGTGGGTAATGTTTCGGCACTAATGGGCCATTACAGCGAGTGGGCATTATTGTCTCAGCACTTCTTCTCTGCATTAATGTCATCCTGGGCGTTTTCTGCTCTTCTTGCTGACAACAGACTGAAATAGAATCACAGCTAAACCAGGTAATCCACTTGATCTAAATCTGCTCACTAAGGGAAAACAGCTGGGAAAAGGAAGTATTTGGAGCAGTGTTAGTATTTCAGAAGTCTGTTTAAATCACTTAAGGCTTGTATAGTTTTTCACTCCACTCATGCTACTTGTTTGTTAAATAAAAGCTTACAGGAATCCATTCAATTCACAGGAGAGCTACAAAAGSGAGATTCATGCATCCACTCCTGTGAGCTGTTTATTAAATTCCTGCAGTTCATCTCCCCCTTCAGATGCATGTGTTAGCTGATCAACACAATAATTGGAAACATACGTGAAATGCCAATTGCTCAAAATAGATTTTGGAAGACAGGAGGGGAAGCAGACAGTTCTCATGGAGCTTTATTTGTAGAGCATAGATTCTAGTTGCATTTTCTCATTCTCAAGTACGCAAGGATTGATAGGAGCAGTGGTTTTATTTTTCAGTGGATAAAAAAAAACAACTCTGTTCAGTTCTGCCACCATTTAGTGACTGAAAGAGGCAGAGGGATGATCATTGCTGCTCCTGGCCCTGGTCTGGCTGTTTTCAGAGCCTGCCAGGGGCTGATCCCCACCTGCAGCAGCCACAGCTGCTCCTCCACCTTGTACCCTGGGACCAGGAGAGTTAYTGTGCAAGGGCTTGTGCAGAGAGGATTCCCATCAGGGATGGCTGAACGAAAAACAGCTCTGGGGGTTGCTTTGGAAGGGAGAGACTGTTTGATCATGTCCTGCAAAACACATTATACCTGGGATAAAGAGAATTTTCCCTGCTCTTTTAGCCTGCCTCTGAAGCTTTACAAACTTGGCACAGTTAGAGCGTGGAAAGTCTGCCTGTGGGAGGAAGATATCAGATATCTTGAGATACAGGATGCCAGCAGCTGTGAGCCTCCCTGTTCACTTTATACCTGCCTTGGGAACGGGCTGTGCCAGCAGAGCAGAGCTGGCAGTGTGAAATGACGAAGCAGAAAGCAGGCAGAGTGACAGTGAGGATGCCCAAATTACCGTGTGGTCGTGCTCCATTCCTTACCCGGCCATGGAGGAGCTCTGGTGTGAGAAACCTGAACCGTGTGAGGAATTCGCCCCCACTGAGCCTGGCAAAGGAGCTGTGGCCAGGGCTGTGGTGGGCTGGGGGAGGCAGGAAAGGCTGGGGGAGGCAGGAAAGGCTGGCTCCCTCCCTCCTTCCCCAGCTGCACTTGCTTTTTGCTCCCTCCTCATTAATGCCTGTTTCCTCATGAACTCCAAGTTATCCAAAACTGGAATGTGTTTGCTCAAAYGCTTAGGATCTGGAAATCCAGGGCCACGCTGAGGTGACAGCATTTGTGATCTGAGCCTCAGAATACTGTAGACAATGTGATCTGAGCATCTGTTGTGTGAGATAATTGGTGTGTCTTGGCTGTGTGTCTGGTGTTAGGCTGAGCAGAGAGATGAACACGCTGCGCAGATTAAGGGGAAGCCAAGAACAACATTTCCATGAATGTCGCTGGAAGGGTTTGTCCACAGCGTGATCTTGCAAATACGATGTCTCCCCATGAATCATTTGCTCTCTTTCTTCCAGATGCTCTAAAGTTCCACATAGTTTTGTTTCTTTTGTGATTTATGAGGAAAAATATCTCCTGATCTGTTTATAGTCTCTGGACCCTATTCTAAATGTCGCTGCCATCTGAGCCATGTGAGAGCAGCCCCATTGTGCACTTTCAAGGCCAGACTCTCCTCACAAACATTTAATRTCACCTCCTCTTTTGTGAAGTGCGACTGTCCATGTCCAGACACTCGTGAAGGCCAGTACACTTTCAAGTGATTTACCAGAATTTTGAAGCCAAACATATTGGAGTCTCAGTTGACTTCCTTTTGCCTTGGCACAAACTCTGAGATAACTGTGATTGGAWCTGAACGTTTTAGCTTCAGACTTGGCTGTTCTGTGAAAGGAAAAACACCTGTCTTACTGTGATCCTAGCAATGCCTAAAATCATTCTAGAGACACTTGTGCTAGATGTAGTTTCCACTGTGGCAACTGAGATTTCATGAATTACTTACAGACTTCTCTGAGGCTCTTGAATTTCTTTTTTATTTTCTATACTGATTATTCTCCCTTCCTTTTTCTCTCCTCTCTCTTTTTTTTTTTTTTCCCTGCCAAAGGGAAGTTCATTTTAAAGTCACATTTTCCAAGCCATGTACTGGGGAGGATGAATCCTAAAATACTAACTAGTTTAAATTCACTCTCTACATTTTTGCAGGGCTCACTGCAAAGCCCATGTACAACAAAAGAGACTTTGCATCAGCTCTAACAGAATTCAGCTTGAAAAAACATAATGTACTTTCTGTAAAATGTTTGTGTCTCCATCTTTTTTTTCTTGCTCTTCAGTCTCTTAATTTATTTTATTTTTTGAACATTTTTTAAAATCTGGGTTCTCTTTGCTTCACTTTTCTCCCTATTTTATTTTCTCTTGAGTGGGATTTGATCCCAATAGAGCTGGAGATTAAGTTGATATTTTAGGTGCAGAATATGACCGAATTGCTCATTTACTAAGTATATTTATCTCTTATTAAATATTCCCATATTCAAAGTGAAAATTTTAGTTTCACTCTAGATGCTGCTAAAATTTATGTAAATGCATTGTTTAATAAGGCAAAAGAAAACCTAGAAACTTGTTTTTTTCATACTTGACAGTACGAACAGCACTTTCACACTGTAAATCATTCWGCATAATACTACAATTTCACACTATCAGTCTGTAAACCGTAAATTATAAATAGAGCCTACATCTGAGTGCCATGATCACATTTTTCTAAGTTTTTCCTATAGCAGTTTAAATCTTCTTTTAGGGTTTCTCCCACTGGCGCTGCAGTAGGAGATGATTTTTGGGGGAAGGCTCTGGGGTGAAGCAGTGAGGGGTCTCAGCTCAGTGGCCAAAAGCAGAGCTGTCCAAATGGGCAGTGCTCACAGGAGCTGTAGCAATGCTCTGTGCGTGGCCATCCTGGGCAGGGATTTCATTTCTGCCTTTTGCAGCATTTCCAGTTAAAGGATTGTGCTGGCCGTTCCACAGGGAGGTGCTGATGGCACCCATGAAGTGCTGCCACCTCTGTGTGTGGAGAGCAGGATCTCTGATATCACCAGCAGACAATGTGAGCTGCTCCCAGAGGAGAGGGAATTTKCTTCCCAGCCATGAAAATGCAAGGTTGGTAGTAGAACAGCAGAGCTGTGAAAAAGTACCAACCATGAAGGTGCATCATAATTAAACCTGAGCAAACAGGATTTATTTCAGTTCTGAGGGCGCTGTTCATTTCATCATCACTCAGGAATTATCTTGTTATGTGTCTTACTACTTTTTAACCACTTTTAATTAAGATTCTATTGTATTAACATTGATAYAAATAATCAAGCTCACTGTCCCAAGGAATGTAGCGAAGATGCCAAAAATTCTATGGGCTAGAATTCCTAGTGGGGGAGTTTTGCAAATTAACAGTAATGGATAATGGCTAAGAGCAATTAACAGCAAAACATTTGCCTATATCATGTATTATATGGAATAACTTGGTGAAATTAAACTTACTTTGAAATAAGCAGGAGGTTTCCTTTGGCTTTAATGGCAGTGAATTTCACCCATTACATTCTACAGCTTTTGAAATCAGAAGGGAAGACAAAGATGAAGTTATTCTTTTCATTAAAACTGCCCCTCAGAAATCATTGGCCAGCAGGTATCTCTTGGAAGGATGGTGGATGCAGGTGCACTGCAGGTTTGGGCATCTGTCTGTAGTGCTCTCTGGGAATAGTGGTTTCATTTTCCTTYCCTCTGAGCCCATTTCTTTTTCTGTAAATGTCCTCTTTTCTTTCTGAAACTTGTTGTTATAAGAAGGTTTCACTTTAATTATAGTGAGCTATGATRYAGYTTCTAATGAGTCTGAAAGGCAGCARCATCCCAGGCACGGAGGGTGCCTGCAAGAAGCCAGGCAAGTGTCAAACAGGTCCCTCTTTAAGCCTTCAGGAGATTACACGCTGTTGTAGAAGCCCACTGTGCAATTACTTYGCTTTCACCATCACAGATGGCTACTGAAACACTATCTGATAGTGTTTGATGAAGCATTTAACATTTTGAATCACAGTGGACTAACACAGCTCAGAATGAATCTTGAACATTGTAACTGGATTAAATGTCTGAGAATTTTTTTTGTCTCAGTGTGCCATACTTTTCTACTTTAAGAAAATCTCAGGCTCTTTAAAGCTGTAGTAGTAAAAATGCTGTTTTCTGCTGAAGATGCTWTAGAACAATGAAAAAAAATCCCTTTTTTCTTGGTGGCTCTGGCTGTTTCTTTCTCATCATAAAGCATGTATTAGCTCTTTCAGGCAGTTGAGCAGTYCCATTGTCCTGAGCAGAGAAAAGCATAAAATCACTGGCAATCACTTCACCATTGTGTTTGGAGATTAAAGGAMAGGACCTGACAAATGAGGCAGACCTTGAATCAGAAAAAGAGGTAGCATCCCATAATGCAGCTAAACAGTATGTCTAGCACAGATTAGCTCTGAATGAATTCTTGGCCAGTCATTCCTCTGGCAACCTATTTGCCAAAGAAAGGTCTTGATTTATCTTTCAGGTAGTACTGATTTTTATTTCTAATTCTGAATATTATTTTGTATTTGGTTTTAATTAAGATTTTTGATGGTCTTGTAAGCATCCAGGAATGCTCAAAGAACACATACTGAGCATTAGAAAATTACCTGGGTGCTTATTGCTGTGGCTGTTCTCTTTACTCCCACCCTGCCCCGTGAATAACCTCGTCCTAGCAGCATGTATTTGTATCAATATCAGTTTTCTAATGTAAAAAGCAGTGTATAAGGATTTATGGGAAGGTCTTGGGATGACTCAACTATTGGCTGCTGTCTCTGCAGCAGAAGGCTGTGGTTTCCATTTCCACCTCATGTACTAGGCTCGTACCCAATGCTTGGCACTGTCTTTTGGTGACAGGGGCTGTTTCACTGAGGAAGATGTCATCCTGAACATGACATRATGAACTCAGAGCTATTGTTTCTCCATCTGGAAATGAAAAGCCCCAATGAGGAATACTTCAGATGGTGCAGGAGCTTAGCTTAGGGCACAGCCAAGCGTTCCCAAAATCATTGCTGTGGTGATGTGTGTGTGAGATGTTCGGTATATGACACCCCTGTTTCTGCCTGGAGAATTTTTGCAGCATCACTGCTTAGATTGTTGTCATCAGTGCACAGCATCTGTTGTGCCATTTGTAAAACACACAGATTTCTGTTAGYAGAGCAGGCATTTCTCTTCTGTGCAAGTGGCAGGAGCTGTAGCAAGTCAGCTTTGCTGCTGCCTCCTCTTCCCACCTCTGGAGAGGTCTGTCCCTCCTGTTGCTGCAGGGAAAGAGTCAGTTGTAGAAATCAGTATGTGGTGCCACTGGAGCATTTRAATGTGTCTGCCAAGGGAAATACTGCAGCTGATTCCATATTTTTCAGTAATATGGAGACAGAAATTCTTTAATTATGGTGCATGATGGAGGCTGTCACAAGGGGCCAATATTGACAGTTTAGAATTGTCTTTAGTAAAGGAGCTCAATGTACCTAGGGAAAATAGAAGATTTTTGGCTAATTATGATATTCTGCTTTCATTCTGAACTAAAAAAAGAAAAAAGAAAAAAAGCCAACCTTTCTATTATCTATATCTGTCCATCTAACTCCCTGTTACCTGTTTTTCTGCACTTCTCTGTAATCTTGTTACAGAGCTCTGCTTGTTTCTTTCCTCCCCTCATCAGAGGAAGAAGGCAAAAAGAAAGGAAAGAAATAAACTGTTTGAGTACTTTCTCCTTTTTCCTTTGGTTTGAAAAACATGGAAAATGCTTGTATAAGAACAGTGATAATAGCCAAGGACCAGATTTCAGCCCTGTGTTTTCATGCTTTTCCAGGAAACATGGTGATGATTATGAGCTGATCYAGTCATAGCCCATTAAAAAGCTTGTTCTCATACAGAGAGCTGGTGGCAGATTTCAGATGGATTTGGAGTCAGATACACACAGAGAAAATGCTTCTGTTTGTTCTGTTGTCTTTAGGCTGCATGCCTTGCGGGTATCAGTGCTGAACTTGCCTCCCTTCATCACAAATCTAATCTGAAAGAGCAATTAGAAATGCTCTCTAAAGGTATATTATGATGTTTTATTACCCCTAGGCAGGGGATCCCAGGATCATCCCAAGGATATCATCAAGTTCTAAAGCCCTGATATTCTCCACCTCTCTGTGGTCSCCTTGGAGAGCTGAATATCCTCTGTGTCTGAGCTCAGAGAAAGTCTTGATGGAATTTGGTGAAAAAACAGTWCTGAAAAGTATTTACAAGTGACAATAAATATATTTCTTGGTATCATGACAAATAACTTGTATCTTTGCAGGTGGTACGAATGTGCAAGAAAATTGGTTTTGTACCTGCAATTCTCACGACACAAAACTAAGTGGAAAATTCTAAATTAAATTTGTCTTCCAGTCCACAGAAATAAGAGAGCATGCAAGAGAGTCTGATATCTGAGCAAAATTGACCATAAAATAAACTCCTCTCGGAGAATTTAAGTAGTTTTCTTCTGAAGGAAAAGTATGGCAGTTAGATGCTCTGCCAAACTTTTAGTGGCTTTAAAAAACTCCAAGATCTCTACAAAAATCTGGAAGGGAGCCACTTTGGAACATGATTTTTTATCAACAGGGATTAGAAGGAATGATCAAAACAAATTTGAAGTTTTAATAAACAAACAAGTTTTCAATCTATATTGCCTGGATTCCTATTTCCCTCTTTTGCAGGTAGTACWAAAATGCAGGTAGCAGGTGGGATTCTTGTTCTTCATTAAGCTTTAATATCACTTCATATATATTTAACATTTTTAACAGGTCTCATGAATTCAAATGAGGCATCACAGTCCACAGATAAAACTGCAATAACAGTCATACAGATTTTAGAAAATAGCCAACSCCAGGTGTTGGCTCATGAATATTTATACACATCAGTCATCAAGGAAGCAAAATACATTTTGGACCTGATCCTATTCCCAATGAAATGGCTAAAAAACACCCAATACTAGAAACGATCCTTTAAAAGACATCTGAGAAAAACCAATGRCAATTTTTCCCTATCTCTATGTATATCTCTAAAAATGGGGTGCGGTAGGGGATCAGAAAATAAAAATAAGTTTCTGCTTTTTTTTTTTTTTTAATTTCTTGAGATGGTATTTGTTTTTCCTCAGTTTGGAATATATTCTTATCTAAATGCATGTAAGCCAAGCTATTTTTTACATATACATTTTGTAATGGTGTTACAATGTTTGAACTTAAGCATATATTCTTTGCATGATAAATTTCATGAATAAAAGCAATTTTATAACACCTGTAAAAGGAAATGCATGCATAAAATCAATTTAAATTCAGTAAAGGTTTTATTTTAGTTTTATATAGCTGGAATACAGCCAAATGGATTTTTCCTCACTAAAAAAAAAAAATCATTCATTCAAACTGAGAAAGTTTCTGTTCCAAAAAAATTATATTTTGAGTGTTTTAAAAAAGGGGAAAAAATAGTCRGTAACTGAAATGAGATAAATACAAATACATGGTAAAGCATGAGCTCTAGGTCAGATTCTGACTTTATTTGCACCATTGTATGTACTGGGATATTTCCTCTAAGAAAGTGACATTGTCAAAGATTTCTTTCATGGCACTGAGGCCAGGATCATGCACATCAATGCCTGACAAAGCAGAGGTGACAGTTTGACAGATTAGGAAAATGGGACCAAACCCAGGCTTTATATAGGACTTACATATTCACTCTTTCCTCAATTCTACATTTTCCTTCTGAAAACAAAACTACATGGACAAGGGAGACAGTCAAAAGGGAAGAGAAAATGCTTGTGGCAATAAAAATAATGTACATAAAGGTTCAGGAGACATGATCAACTGTTTAGAAAGACCCAAATCTGTTTTTTTCTTCCTAGTGACCATGGATGATGGGGGAAGTGGTGCAYTCCATTCCTTTTCCCAGCAGCCTGTCCCTGTCCTGCACTGGCAGGTAAGGTTTTACCCAATGATAATCAGTCTGGGAAGTTTTCTCTGTATWCCAAGTGAAAGAGTTGTGCTGAATTGCAGGACACTGTGTACAAATGCAGTAGCCAGCAAACATAAAAAATAGTAGCTTCTCATCTATTTATTTCATTGTGACAGTTCTCCGGCAGTGGAGGACAAAAAAAATTGATTTTATGAGGTGATAGGACCACAGCTATGCAGTAAGAACTTTGTGTGTTCAGTAGCCTTTCGCTTTCTAACTTGTGCCAACTTCTAAAACTGGCTACAGTTCCAGGAGCAATATTACTTCAATAAAACATGCAAATATAGGAATTGKTTTTTTGCAAATATGGCAGA
The DNA here is from genome assembly GCF_030028575.1 of Malurus melanocephalus. NCBI lineage: Eukaryota > Metazoa > Chordata > Aves > Passeriformes > Maluridae > Malurus > Malurus melanocephalus. The sequence goes on from NW_026623281.1 coordinate 2,487,228, forward strand.
AGTGATACCTTAGTTCACAGTAGCTTGTCTTGAGCACTTATWATATGAGAGTTTTTTAATAGCCTTCATGCATTTGTGATAAAGACTTTGAATCCCATAAGATTTATAGAAAACATTTAAGGATGTTATTCCATTAGTGTTCCATTTAAAATGCTTCACACTTAATTAGGTAACAGAAACAGTATTTGACTTTGGTGTTTAAATTTTAAGCTGGGTATAGTCTCAGTGAAAAACTAGTTCTTTGATGGAAAAAAGAATTATCTTGGGAATTATTTGTAATATGCAATAGGACCAAAAATAACTGTTGAAGTTCTGGTTTAAAGGACATACAAGAGGACATAAATAAAATTTCTTTCATATGCAGGATCGAATGAGAACATTAAGTAGGCTGCCCATCTGGCTACCTTGTAGGCAATTTTGCATTTTCTTTCATTTATTTTCATTTGATATATTTTTAATACAGAATGCAGTTCTTTTGCTGAGCATAGTGYCGTGTGGGTAGGGGGAAATGTCCAGGAGACACATGACAATGTCMTTACTTTATTCAGTGCAAATGTGTAAGGTAGGGCAACCAGTTTGGTGTGGTGTCCAGTCTGATAATCTGGCAACTTGGCATTGATTCCACATTTGAGAAGGGATCGCTGTCAGTGGGAATAAGTGGCACAGGGGAGKAGAGGAGTTAGATGGCTGCTTGCAACCTAAGACCATGACAGAGCCTCATCCGTCTGCAGATATCGAGGTAAAAACAGGCAGTGGCAGACACCGTGGGATGTCTTTGCATCACCAGGGAATGTACTTTGTATCTGCTTAGTCACTGTAACTGCTAACAGAAGTCTGCAATATCTAGGGRAACAGCTTAGTGCGTATTAATTTCTTTGAATTGCCCAAATTAAAGCAGAAAGTACAGTCAGCTTTCTCTGAACTCAAACAATTAAGGCGAATTTAAATAGATTAAACACATCTGTCTGTACTTGAGCAGAGAAGGGATTAGGACTTAAATGTAACAACATAACCCTTGTTCAGCTATATGTCAGGCACAGTTTGGAGCTCTGTGCTGCATGATGATTAAAATTCATACAGAAGTATTGCTAAGAGAGGAAAGACATTTCAATTCATATCTTCTAATTAATTACCAACTAAATGTAACATAAAGACAGCATAAGAGAAGGAAAGGGTGTGAGTCATCTGATACCCTCGCACTTTGTTGCCATAAGGAACAGCATCTTTAGTTACAGTTTCATGACTCTGCACTGCTTGAGTTGAAAATTCACAGTGCACAAGACAATGGGCTTGTGTGGAACCTAGTGAAATTTGGTTCCCAAAATGAAATGGGGATGACAGAATTGGTGCCATGTTCAGATTAGCGATTTGGATGTAAAATAGTCCATAATGTTCTGTGTGAAAACTKATTTGTGCTGCTGGTACGTTTCATCAGTGGTGTGGGGAGACTGCTATGTGCTGTAGTCCCAGAGCAGAGATGTGCTAATGGAGACACACTTTGCACTCTCKCCAGCAATGTGCTTTAACTCTGACACACAACTGGCACAAGTGAGTCTGCAATTAATTTGTTTGCAGCAGCAACAGAACTCAGAGGGAACAGCGGTGAGGGCAGGACAGCAGTGTGGGTGTTTCKTGAGTTCAGTCTGTATTGTTAATGTTAGAAAGTACTGCGTGATTTAGAGCTGAGAAATCAAAGTATCAGTAAGCTGAGGGAGAAATCCCTTTTTTTTTCTGACTCTGTTACTTAACCCAGCAGTGCCTGAGCTGCCAACAGGGAAGATATTACAAACACCATGTATATAACCACTCATGATAGGGAAGCAGGTCGCACACAGACAATGAATCCTTCGTCAGCCCCGCTGCTCCTGCCCGCACTGGTGTGAGCTGCTGTTCCCCCGCTGTTGAGCACACACAGCAGCTCTCCCACCGGGAGCGGCCCCGGCATCGCTCCATCCCGCAGGGCAGCGCCATGGCCCGGGCTCCCGGAACAGCGATCCGCAGG